>NW_023270418.1:4348285-4616892 GCF_011800145.1 Mirounga leonina
AAGGAAGGAAGGAAGGAAGGAAGGAAGGAAGGAAGGAAGGAAGGAAGGAAGGGAGAAAGAAAGGAAGGAAGGAAGAAAGGAAGAAAGAAGAAAGAAAGACTTAAAAAAAAAGAAGGTGACTGTATTTGGAGATAGGACTTTTAAAAAGGCAATTCAGTTAAAATGAGGTTATTAGGGTGGACCATAAAACAGTATGGCTGGTGTCCTTATAAGAGGAAATTTGGACACAGGTATGCCCAGAGGGAAGACCATGTGAAGACACAGGGAGTAGATGGCCATCTACAGGCCAAGAGAAAAGTCTCAGGAGAAATCAACCCTGCAAGCACCTTGACCTTGAACTACTAGCCTCCAGACCCTTAAGAAAATTCATTTCTGTTCTTTAAGCCACTCAGTCTGTGGTATTCTATTGTGGCAGCCCTAGCAAACTAATATAGGCAGCATGCTTCAGAAATGTTAAAAATGTATTTTTCAAACCATCTAGTGGTATAAAAATATAAAGCAGATATGTTTAATGCAGTGTTGATAACATTCATAATACTACTGCAATATTTGGCCATCTGTTTTATTTCTTGCTATATATTTATATAGAATAAAATGAAGTCTGAAAACTGGAACCTGAATCCCTCCCTTTGGGATTTTTTGGACTTTTTTCCCCCCTGATTTATGTCCTCCTACTTCTGCTGCAGTGCTTCAGTCTTGAGCTGACAAAAAAGAGCCACCTTTCTTTGTTTTCAGGTGATTTCCCTGCTGACTGGAGAATTCTTTTATCTGCGGCCTTTGAAAAGCCTTTTATCCTTTCCTTTTTCAGCTCCACTCTCAAAGACATTTGGTTAGTGCTCCATTTTATGACCCATCTGAAGTCCATGCAGCTCAGGGTTATCCTTGCTGGTAATGGTAAAAGATGATTGGAAGTTCATATAAAATGAGACTTTGTAAAGTATGGAGGATCTCCTAAAATTTACCTGGTTCTTAGTCTCCTGAAGAGTTGCAGTTTAATGCAAACTCTACCTCGATCATTCTGTGTGCCTATAAACCAGCTGCTTGGCTTCTCTGAGTCTCAAAGTTCTTATTTGTAAAACAAGAATTTGAAAAATTCTCCATTGGGAGTTATGATGATTAAATTAAAAAATGAAAACACTTAACTGTTTGCTTTTTATATTATATATGCTTGATAATTTTATAAAAAATAATTTCAACTCATCTTCATTCTTTAATCTTACACATTTCTAATTTATTATTTATTTTCTTCATAGTTTTTATCAGTAACTGAAATTATATCAGCTACATTTTTTAAAACCTATATATAATCTCAATCTCCCATGAAATCTCTTGAGTAGGGACTTTGTTTTGTTCTCTGCTAGATGCTTAGTAACAGGGACAGTGTCATTTATTATGTTTGAAGTAAAACATTTTATTTATTTATTTATTTTTATTATGTTATGTTATCACCATACATTACATCATTAGTTTTTGATGTAGTGTTCCATGATTCATTGTTTGCGTATAATACCCAGTGCTCCATGCAGAATGTGCCCTCTTTAATACCCATTATCAGGCTAACCCATCCCTCCACCCCCCTCCCCTCTAGAACCTTTTGTTTCTCAGAGTCCGTAGTCTCTCATGGTTCATCTCCCCCTCCGATTTCTCCCGCTTCATTCTTCCCTTCCTGCCAGCTGCTGCTTCCTTTTTTTTTTTTTTTTAACATATAATTGTATTATTTGTTTCAGAGGTACAGGTCCGTGATTCAACAGTCTTACACAATTCACAGCACTCACCATAGCACATACCCTCCCCAATGTCTATTGCCCAGCCACCCCATCCCTCCCACCCCCCACCACTCCAGAACCCTCAGTTTGTTTCCTGAGATTAAGAATTCCTCATATCAGTGAGGTCATATGATACATGTCTTTCTCTGATAGACTTATTTTGCTCAGCATAATACCCTCCAGTTCCATCCACATCGTTGTAAATGGCAAGATTTGATTCCTTTTGATGGCTGCATAATATTCCATTGTGAACTATTGGGACTTCATCAAGATAAAAAGCTTTTGCACAGCAAAAGAAACAGTCAACAAAACCAAAAGACAACCGACTGAATGGGAGAAGATATTTGCAAATGACATATCAGATAAAGGGCTAGTATCCAAAATCTATACAGAACTTATTAAACTCAACACCCAAAGAACAAATGATCCAATCAAGAAATGGACAGAAGACATGAACAGACATTTTTCCAAAGAAGACATCCAAGTGGCCAACAGACACATGAAAAAATGCTCAACATCACTCGGCATCAGGGAAATCCAAATCAAAACCTCAATAAGACATCACCTCACACCAGTCAGAATGGTTAAAATTAACAAGTCAGGAAACGACAGATGTTGGCGGGGATGCGGAGAAAGGGGAACCCTCCTACACTGTTGGTGGGAATGCAAGCTGGTGCAGCCACTCTGGAAAACAGTATGGAGGTTCCTCAAAAAGTTGAAAATAGAGCTACCCTACAACCCAGCAATTGCACTACTGGGTATTTACCCCAAAGATACAAATGTAGGGATCTGAAGGGGTATGTGCACCCTGATGTTTATAGCAGCAATGTCCACAATAGCCAAACTGTGGAAAGTGCCAAGATGTCCATCGACAGATGAATGGATGAAATAAAACATTTTAAATAAAATAATAAAAATAGTTTTGTTTAATTTCAAGGATATATCTTTGAAAAATAGTTTGTTGTTTCTCTGATTATTGTTAATATAGCTAAAAGACCAGAATCTGTGCTGACCTATATTCACAGAACCAAGAATGATGAGGATCAAGAGATCCTATAATGTCTTATTCTATTTGATATCCTATAGGTACTGGTACTGTAATTATGAGCTAGCTCAAGAGTTTTCATATAGGGAAGACTTGACCTACAGAAAAGAAACTATAATGTGTTCTAGTTCTCCAATGGTTTTTCGTATATAATCACATCTAAAGTCATTGAATTTTAGAGCTAGAAGGATGATGAATCCTTGTTTTCTCACTATCACCAATACTGTCAGCCATTCACATATTTATTGAACAACTTACCCTAAACTGATAATGGTAAATCAAAAAAACACTTTTTGTTGCCTTTACACTCAGAGATAGTCATTCCTTTATCTAATATACATTTACTGAATGCCTATATATATATACATTTTTTTTTTTTGAGTCCGATTTTTCTTCTAGGTGTTTGAGACATGGGGATAAAAGATGCTGTCTCTCTATGTAAAGAGCTCACAGTCTGAAGAAGTAAACCAGAGATGATTCTACCATCTAATGGAAACAATAATAAGATACACCAACTAGTAAATTGGCAAGGCAATGAGAGGTTATGATCACAAATGACATAGTAAATTAGATGATGAATGAGCTATGTCTTTAAGGGCATGCAAACCTGAATAGAACTAAATGGAGAAAGGATATTCCAAACAAAGAAACCTTCATGTGTGAAAGTACAAAGCTGAGAGTGAACATCAGGTGTTTGCTAAACTGCAAGTAGATTTGTAGGCCTTCAGAAGAGTGATGGATACTGGATAGTGTCGACAACTGTTGACCAAATCTTGGTCTCAGTCTTGGTGCTAAGCAAATTCTGATTTTATAGTCTGTGCTATTGCAGGGTCTAAGGGAAGGCAGTTCCAAGATGAGCCACTTTGGCATGGAGATTATTCTGAGCTGAAGGCAATGGAGACCCTGCAGCTTCAAGAGAAAAATTTAACCAGATAGAAGAATCTAAATTGGGAGTCCTGCCCAGAATAAAGGTTATTAGCAGAAATAACTTTTATCAGAGTAATCCATCTATATGGCAGGGCAAATATCTAATTGCCAAACATCCGCTCTTTGATGTATTGCCCTGTGAATTGCATTCCATTCCTCTGAAGCCCCAGACCCCTACACCTTTAGTTCAGGATGAAATATATATATATATATATATATATATATATATATATATATATATATATATATATATATATATATATATATATATATAATTTTGCCTGTCTTTGGAATTTCCATGTCTATGTGGATTCTCCATATGTACACTATTAAATTTGATTTTCTCCTGCTGATCTGTTTCATGTTGATTTGATTCTTAGAAAGACTTTGAAGGGGACAGGAATTCTTGCTCCCTGATGCTACAGAGACATGTAGAGTATGACACAATCAAATCAGTATTAAAAAACAAAACAAAACAACAACAACAAAACAACTTACCAATGTGGGGAAAAGGATAAAACAATTCATGAGATTAGAGGCAAGATAATCTAGATTTTCAAATGAGTACAAATCATTCAAAAACAAAACCACAGATAAAATAACATTTGAAATTAAAGATACATATTTGTAAAGATCACATTTGGGAAATAAATTATGGACTGTATTTCCCATATTTTCCCTTCTGTTTGTTGTTCCTTTTTATTTATCTTCAACCAATTCAGTTTGATTCCATAGACGATATTCAAATTTTATAATTCCTCATTCAACTTTCAAATAGAAAACTTATAAATGTTGATGCTATAGTATTGATGAAAATTTGACTCAGAGAATAGGAATACTAACACGTGCCTCACTGGACTTACGGTGAATCTATCTTTAGATCCTATGGCTCCTAAATAATGATTCTTCTATTTTACTGTCAAAATATAACAAATAGAGGAACGTGTCATATTTCAAACTTTTAAACATGATTTATGGTGCATAAATTCTGTATTTGAAATAATGATAGTAAGAAAGAGGCTTTGTATAGAAGTAGATCATACCTATAACTACTGAAATATTGAAAGCACCAAATAAACTTAAAATATATTAATCACCTCTCTTAAAGAGTCTCGTTCCTGGAAACATTATTGATACTTCAGCTAAAACCTAAGAAAACTACAATTACATCGTCAACATGATAACAGACTTAAAAAAAGTATGCAAAATAATAATCTGTATCACATAGATACTATATCAATGTACAATTTGTGTTATATAACCCAAATGGGTAATCATTGATCTATGAGTGCATTTCTAACTACTTTCATATTATGGTCTCAAGATTATCAGCCTTTACAAAGTAAGTTTTTATGGATGACAGAAAAATGCTAATGAGGTTATATTTTCTATGTTGACTACATTAATATTTCAGATTTGAAAAAAATTCTAGTGCTATGGTAAAGAGTACACAAGATTATTTTATTATTTCTGTAATGTTAAGTAAATTATTAAGCTTATCTCTTTCTCAGTACCTTCATCAGGGACAAGAGTATAATTTAAGTATATTTGGATTCCCTTTTTTTTTTTTTAAGATTTTATTTATTTATTTGACAGAGAGAAACACAGAGAGAGAGGGAACACAAGCAGGGGAGTGGGAGAGGGAGAAGCAGACTTCTGGCAGAGCAGGGAGCCTGATGCAGGGCTCGATCCCAGGACCCTGGGATCATGACCTGAGCCGAAGGCAGACATTTAACAACTGAGCCACCCAGGCACCCCTATTTGAATTCCTTTTTAACTATGATTACATATTAATTTCTAAAATATTGTAATATTTAAATATTTATTGTGGTCAAAATTACATAAGGATGTTTAAAAGAAAAAAAAATAGAAACTTTCCTTGAAAAAACCTCAGGCTTCCAAGGCTTTTAATTATTCATGTTTTAAAAAAGATGACTCTGGGGCGCCCGGGTGGCTCAGTTGGTTAAGCGACTGCCTTCGGCTCAGGTCATGATCCTGGAGTCCCAGGATCGAGTCCCACATCGGGCTCCCTGCTCGGCAGGGAGTCTGCTTCTCCCTCTGACCCTCCTCCCTCTCATGCTCTCTCTCATTCTCTCTCTCTCTCAAATAACTAAAATCTTTAAAAAAAAAAAGATGACTCTGGAGGTACTGTTAAAATTGGATTAGATTTGGGATATCTAGAAGTTGAAAGACTGGAGACAAATGGGGAGACTTGGAATATCCTCCTGAGGGATGATTAACATCATTCATAATCATACCCCTTAAGCTACATAAACTTGATCATCACACCACAAAGGAAAAACAGCCATCAAATTTAAGAAATATTTTTTAAAACACCACAAAAGTTAAGAATAATACTCAAGAATTGCATAAGGAAAACTCTGGGCCTAGTTGAAAAACATACCAAATTCTAAACTAGTAGCAATCTGGGTCTTAGAATGAAACTGATGACAAAGTCAAGCTGGATTATTTTGGTGAATTTTTAAAAAATGATTATTTTCAGGGCGCCTGGTTGGCTCAGTTGATTAAGCGTCCGACTCTTGATTTTGGTTCAGGTCATGATCTCAGGGTCATGAGATCAAGCCCCATGTCGGGCTCCATGATCAGTAGGGAGTCTGCTTGAGATTATTTCCCTCTCCCTCCTCCTCCTCCCATTCTCTTTCTCTCCCTCTCTCTCTCAAATAAATAGAATAAATCTTTAAAAAAATGATTATTTTCAAATATTCGGGAGATGAGGGAAGTAATAATAAAATAAGAGCATTGCTCCCAGTCTAGGAACATGGGTAGAAAGTAGTTACCAGAATTCAGAGGGAGAGTTACATGGATAGTGGGACACAGGAGACCTCATAGGGAAAAGATAAAGAGAATAAATATCCCAGTCTCACTTTCTTCTTGTCTCTTGTGAATTCATGCTGGTACCTAATTGAATTTTGTGAGAAGCTAGATGGCAAGAATGCCTGATATTGTCCTTAACAGTCAAAATCCTGGGGCACAGAACATAGTAAGGAAGGTAGATAAAATGTATTAAGGGTTAAATGGAAAACATTCAACAAAAATCACTTAGAATAGACACAGAAAGAGGATATTATCAGGAATACAGTCTTCTAGTAATTAGGGAATGTACAGATGAGCAATTGCCTACACTATATTGCATTTTTAAGATCATAGCCATCAATAAATCAGGCTATCACTGAATTCCAAATGCCTGATACTTAGGAAGTATACAATGAATGTATCATGAATGAATTAATGGAACACTGAGTGATTCAACTTACCTTTATCTTCTAGCCAATGCTCCATCTCTTTTATGACTACACTGTTATTTTGTGGACTTGGTGTTTTAGCATATTACATATATGTTTTACATATATATAATGTTGGACATATTATATATATGTTTTTTAAAAAAATCCTGATTGAATTCTGGTGCTGTAATCTCTGCTTTCATCTCAGTACTCACCTGAAAAATAGCATTTACATAGAGTGGGACTCACACTAGAGCAGTGGGAAATAATGATCCAGAAATAGAATAATTTTAAGAGCTACTTAACAGGTAGACTCAATAAGATTTAACAACCAATGGAATTAGGGCATATGGGAGACATAGGAGCCCTAATGAATGTCATGTGAAAGGAGGAACAATTTGCGACTGCAAAATATGCCTCTTTGGCAAAAAGATTATCTTGAAGTGATTATTTTTTTAAGAAATAGCAGGCATAAGAAAAGCTCTGACAGGGCGCCTGGGTGGCTCAGTTGGTTAAGCGACTGCCTTCGGCTCAGGTCATGATCCTGGAGTCCCGGGATCGAGTCCCGCATCGGGCTCCCTGCTCAGCGGGGGGTCTGCTTCGTCCTCTGACCCTATCCCCTCTCATGTGTTCTCTCTCTCTCATTCTCTCTCTCTCAAATAAATAAATAAAATCTTAAAAAAAAAAAAAAAGAAAAAAAAAAAGAAAAGCTCTGACACCTGAGTAGAAGTTACCCTCTCATAAGAGACATTTACACTTACAAGGAAAATCTCCATTTTAAGGGTCTCTCTTTCTTTCTCTTGCTCTCGCTCTCACTCTCTCTCTACCAGGAAGAGAAGGATGACTCTAAATATCTAGAAAGTTATCAACGGAAAATGCAATGGCTTAAATCTGCATCACAACCTCATTCTTATGCACAGTGCTTTTCCTGGTAACTTCCTATAACTGCACCCCCTCCCCAATCTTCTGTCTTTAGCTGGCGATGGTATTTAAGGTGATGTGGCTTTGGCCATTTCAGAGAGTTACTCAGTTTTCTTGGGTAAGTTTTCTTTCCCATGTGTCATTAAACTTCTGTTTTTCTCCTCTTGATCTGCTTTTTACTACCGAGGTTGTCTCAGCCAAGAACCTAGAAGGGTAGAGGAAAAATTATTTTTCCTCCCCTACACATGGATTGTGACTTAATGAAACATTTCTGTTCGTTAATTAGAGCCCTATATTAAACAAGCCAATAAACAACAACAGCAGCAGCAATAAGAACACCAATAGCAAAAAATAGTTCCAATATGTTTTTAACAAAACTACTTAGTAGTTTCAGGAAGACATTGTTGCTTCCTAAGTAGTCTGCATGAGAATTGCCATCAGAGCCCCAAAGAGAAAATTGCATGACTGTAGCAAGTGTGCAGCGTACAGTCATGTTATTTAAGGATGCCCAACCAATTTTGGAGCTCCTGATGGTTAACTCCTGCAAAATGATATTTGTAATCACTGGAAAAAGTGATGCACATGCTGTGATTTAAGGGACTCTGAGATGTTCTAAATACAATCTTCCCTCTTTGAATGTCTTTTGTAACATTTCTCCCCTTTGGATTATAGCAGTTACTATCATTGTTTTATCTATCCCCTTGTCAACTTAGACTAGGAGCCCCTGATGTCAAATGCAATGTATTTATTTATATCTGAACCTCCTTCAGTAATGAGCATAGAATCTAACATAATTTTCCATATATGCTTATTTGTATTCTTAAGGCAACAATTTAAATTCTGTTCTTTTCCATCTTTGAAATGGATTTTAGAAATGGCCTCCTATGTAGTGTCCTGACCTTCATCTTTTATCATTACAATTCTCCATTATGCCATTTAATACCTCATTATCATCCCAAACACACATTTCTAGCCTCATCAACTTCTATTTGGCCCAACCAAAGCTGGTATAAGCACCAATAACAATGACACTTGCTATTCTCTGAAAAATAACCCTGCATTCTTGTCTTTGCCTTTAATTATGATTTTTCAAAAGCCTAGTCTCACAGTTATTATTTTTTCCCTTCATCTATTAAAATCTTCCTAGTCCTCAGGAACTATATCAAATAAAACTCTTACAAACTTTTAATCACATAGTATGTTGGTAATAATTAGACTACGGCTTAATTCATGGGATATATTGGATGTTCAATAAATGCTGGTTGTACTAAATCGAATTGCAGTATTCATTTCATTTAGATTTGTTCAATAGTTAGGTCTTTATTTGCCACTGAGTTACAAGATGGCTGTGGTCAGGGACCAGGTCTAAATCATATTTGCATAGAGAATGATGTTGTGTATGTAACAGTTTCGAGATAAATTCTTGTTACTAAATTTACTAAATTTAAGTGTTTATTAACTATGGGGAAGGACATGTGACCCATGGCCTTCCAAAGACTAGCAGAAACACATCTTTATTTTATTTATTTATTTATTTATTACATCTTTAGTTTAATAAAATTGGGCATATTGGTTTGCTCAATGAGGGAAAACTCAGACCTTGAGGAACTATAGGGGTGTCTTAAAGGCATGATTTGAATCTGTGTTTTAAGCTTTTCTGTGGATTTTTGCTGTCAGGAAGGAAGGATAATTCTATGATTTGATATTTTTGTAATTCTAATCTAGTAGTAAAGAAGCATAAGGTAAATTTAAAACTATAATTTGTAAAGAAACAGTAGTTACTCATATTAGAAATGAATTATGGAGGTTTTTTGTTGTTGGGGTTTTTTTTCATATTAGAAATGAATTATGGAGGTTTTTTTGTTGTTGGGGTTTTTTTTCATATTAGAAATGAATTATGGAGGTTTTTTGTTGTTGGTGGTGGTGGGTTTTTTTTTTTTGGTTTAGACAATATTCCTGTTTTTTGTCTGTATTACTACGTGATTACTTAGTAATCCTATTTTTGTCTTACTTTATCATGGTCATAAGTGGCCTTAGCTGATGTGGTATCTTTGGCATTTTTATGTTCAACAGTAGTGCATGGTCTAACGTGTTCACTAGACTGAGTCCTGACTGTCAGAAGCTACTTTCCTTCTCACGAGTGAGTGGGAGGGCCAAATCCAATCCAGGCCTCTATGGAGTAGTTGGTAATAAAGGAATGTTGGGCATCACCATCTGCTGTTGCCAACATCATCATCTCCAGTAGAAATTATTATTGTGCATGTACTGTGTGCCTAGCACTGTACACAGAGATCTGCAATCATCATCCCGTATCATCCTCACAGCAACGCTATGGTAAGGTGTTACTAATCACGCTCACTTTACAGACCAAGAAATTACCCAGCCCAACCACATTGCTAACAATTGCACTTCTTTCCCTCAATCATCTAATCTACCTCTTCTCTATTTTCAAATCCCAGTTCCACCAGCTGTGTAAAACATTGAAGATCTGTAATTTCTCTGAAATTTTACAAATGTCAGGAGGGTAAGTCACCTTTAAGATACTTAGAAGATGATGGGCGCCTGGGTGGCTCAGTTGGTTAAGCGACTGCCTTCGTCTCAGGTCATGATCCTGGAGTCCCGCATCGGACTCCCTGCTCAGCAGGGAGTCTGCTTCTCCCTCTGATCCTCCCCCTTCTCATGTGCTCTCTCTCTCTCATTCTTTCTCTCAAATAAATAAATAAAATCTTCAAAAAAAAAAAGATATTTAGAAGATGAAGATTTGATACACTGCACACCACAAAGCAGAGCTCAACATATGCCAATTTACTTTCTTTTCCCTCTAATACAGACTATTTGCAGTCATGCTGGGCATTTTTGCTTTCTTAATACACAACACTTCCTACCAGAACATTATAAAATTAAAATAATGAAATCAACTAATTTCAGTAATACATACTTATTTGAGGGAATAATTTATTCAATACTTTGTCCTTCTTAAGGCTGATTCTACTGATATCTAAGATAGAATTAAGGAAGGAACTTAAAAGCAAAAAGCAGACATCTCCCTGCTATCCATAATACTGAAGTACCTACATTATCTCAGTCTTTTGGGACTATGACCCTGAGTCCACTTCCACTCTCCAGTCTCCCTCTAGAGTTTTTCTAGTCTCTTTAGAAAAGTGATATCTGTATCACTAATAAACTGTTTTGAAATCAGCTATAAAAACAGATTACAGCATTTCTCAAATACAAACAGCATGAGGAAGAAACTAGAGCCTAATTATTAAAAATAATTTACAGCTTTATGGGGTACCTGGGTGGCTCAGTCAGTTAAGCTTCTGTCTCTTGATTTGGCTCAGGTCAGGATCTGAGGGTCCTGAGATCTAGTTCTGCGCTCAGAGGGGAGTCAGCTTGTCCCTCTCCCTCCCCCTCTGCCCCCCTTCCCCTCCCCCTCTACCCCTCCTCCCCACATATACGTGCTGCTTCTCTCTCTCTCCCTCTCTCAAATAAATAAAATCTTTAAAATCATTTACAGCTTTTAAAAAATAAATAGTTCATGCTTGACTAAGTAAAGAAGGGGAGAGGGAGGACATAGGCAAAATATCCCAGGTAGCCATGAGGTTGTGAGTTATCACATTTTATTAATCCTTCTAGTCCCCACAACACCTAGTACAATGCTTAACACATAGGAGTACTCGATAAAAAGAGTGCTTGCAGAGGACTTATAGCAGTTAGATGAGTAAATTGGATTTTGTTGTTCTGTATCACAATCCCAGCTCACTGATCATCATTCAGGGTGACTTTGGGGATATTTAACTTTCTGTGCTTCATTTTCCATACAGTATAATACTACTTGGTTTTATGTCCTGCATGCTCTGAGAGTGTCAGAGTGTTATAAAGACCAAGCTTTATTTTCAATTACATTTGTATTCAATTTTAACCAAAACTTTGCCCAATCAGTTCTTTTCAAAGAGACACATTCCCCATTTGAACCTTCCGATTTTTCCGTGAATGGCTGAGGTCTCAGTATAATTCCAGGTAGCTCTTTAGGGGCAGCCTGATTTCTTTAGACAGCACAGAAACAAAGTACAGCAGATGTAATAGTAAGACATATTATCAACTAAAAAATAAAGACCTGATTTAGATACAGACTTCAATGTTTCATGGCTTTTAAAATCACCTGACAGACTATAATACCATAAAACGAAATGTGTCTTTGATCATCTCATGGGGCAATGCATGGAAACATACAAAGTCCCAGTATTTATAATCTCAAACTGAAGATCATGAAGACGAAGCTAAACAGCAAGACAAGGCTTAGTATGGAACTGAACTCTGAAGACTCATTTAACTGAAGGAACATAGGTTTTGCCATCGAGTGAAATCCCACATTATAAAGAGAGGAGGGAAAGTGAAATGAACCACACAGCTGCCTTCACTGTGGCACAGAAGCCAGAAAGAATAAAGTAAAATAGAATTTTAAATGTGGTCTGGAAAGTCCTCAGAGGTTGACGGGACATTTTATGATGGCTTTTGTACTATAAATCGATCCTCCTAAAAGTCTGTGCCTGACTCTTACTTTGTGACTTGAGAGAGAATATGCCAATCGGCACACACGTGCTTCTAAAAGTACTTATTGTGATGAGCACTGAGTAATGATTAGAAGTGTTGATATACTATATTGCACACCCGAAACGAATATAACACTGTATGCTAATTATACTGGAATTAAAAATTATCAATCAATCAATCAAATCTTGAAATAACAAAAAAAATGAAATAAAAATTAATGTTTTTAACCCATTTAAACAGAAGAGGTTCTGCTGGACAGCATGGTGATTGTAGTTAATATTGTACTGTATATTTGAAAGTTTGTAAGAGAGTAAATTTTAAGTATTCTTAACACCTACACACACAAAATGGTAACTACATGAAGTCTCGGGTATGTTAACTTGATTATGGCAATCATTTCACAATGTATATGCATATAAAACCATCACACTGTACACCTTGAAAAAGTCACATTTTGCAATCTAAATATACAAAATTTTTATTTGTCAATTATACCTCAATAAAACTGTGAGAACAAATAAACAACCAAACACAAGGATTAAGGATTAAGAAAAATGAGGATTATTTTTTCTTGAAGGAAAATCAGTGTTTATTTTAGAAGTAAGATAATGGAGATAGGACAAGCAAAAGAGAAAAAGTTATAATATTTATATTTGCATATGTATTTATACATGTATTTAGAGTATATTTATATTTATGTATGTATAAACAAATATACAAATATACATGTATGTATAAATGTACGTATGCATACACACACATACACTACAATAACTCACTTCTTTCTTATTCAGTTAAAACTATTTGAGTACCAGGTATTTGGTGATAATGATATTTGTGTGAGGGCACCTTTGGGTGGGATTTTGCATGAGATCTCAGTTTTGAGGCACATTTGTGTGATCTGACTTCATGAATCATATGACCCGCAGTTTGAGTCAGATCCGTTACCTTTCTTGGTTAATACCACAGAGATCTATAACACACATTATTTTATTTCTAGGTTTTATGGATGAATTACAAGACGTATTGAAGCAACTGCATAACTCAATCTATCAATGGAGACTTGATATAGTGAGTATTAATGCCTTCTTTAATGCTGTCCTAATACTGCAGGTTTTCTAAGTGAGTAAATTAAAACAAAACAAAACACAGGATAGCGTCTTCAGTAAAACCTGAAAATAGGCAGTTTTAAAGATGGGGAAGCTGGTGAAGTGCCATATCAACATATTTCACTACAAAAGTTCTATTTTATTATTTTATTTTATTTTTTCATTGCAAAAATTTTAAATCAGAAGAGCTTAAGATAAGCTTAGATAATGTCTTTATTGTGTAGCTTTCGCACTAGTAGCAGGTATTATAACTCTAATACAAGGCACTTACAACAGTTGGTGAACATTAATTAAGATCCTTAAAGAAATAGGTTTAGGTATTTAAACTATGTATTTGGTTTATATGCTTATATTAATATATATATGTATGTATATATATTTGTATGTACATATATGTGTATATGTGTATATATGTATATATATGTGTGTGTATTTATATATACATATACAGTGAGTAGTGTAAGTTGAGAGAGGCAATTTACTAGATGGTGTGATATATAGAAAAACAAAAATAAGACTGGACTTAGATTGAAGTCAAACAATTTAAATTGTCAAACAAGTCAAATTGTAGACAATTAATACATATGTCTTTAGGCTTAAAAATGCAAAAGTGAAAACCAAAAAGGTGTTGATCTGGGTTAAAGTCAGGCTTTGTTACCTTTTAGCTGTATGACCTCTGGAAACTTAGGTAACTTCTCCATCTCTTCTCCAGTCCACATAGTCTTTAAATACTATCCTATACATGAAAAGAATAATATAGAAGTTACTGTTCCTTGTAAAGGAGTATAATTAGCCCTTGAAAATTAATTATAGATCTCCAATTCAGTAGCATTTAGCAAATAACACAACTGGTTAAATTCTACAGGCTAAGTAAGTTATAACTTATGTTATAAAGTGCGTAATACATAGCATGTTTTAATAAGCATTTATTAAGAGAATGAATAATTCACTTTAAGAGAAGAGATAAATTAAAAGAATAGGTGTAACAAAACCAGGGCCAAACCTGATTATGTATTCAGACATTCCCCAAATTAAATCGTACTCCCCAGATGGAATTATTTATAGTGAAACCCTGATTGATGTAATTGTCTCCCAATCCTATTAGATTATGGAGAGTGGGCTCTCTGTAATTTTTTTAGATTCTCCTGAAATCATTTACATAGGTGTAGGGACAGAAAACTTTTTCCTTCTTCCCTTCTAGATTCTTTGCTGGCCTAATAATTAAA
This sequence comes from Mirounga leonina, assembly GCF_011800145.1. Classification (NCBI taxonomy): domain Eukaryota; kingdom Metazoa; phylum Chordata; class Mammalia; order Carnivora; family Phocidae; genus Mirounga; species Mirounga leonina. The sequence continues at coordinate 4,363,079 of NW_023270418.1, forward strand.
TTGGTACAAGACAGATTAACAGGAGAAAAGCAAATTTAATTTTGTACCTACAGGAGTCCCAAAGATATGAGACTCCCAGAAGTGACCAAAGCAGATGGTTTTAATACCTTTTAGACAAGGAAACAATACATTTGTGAAAAATTGGCAAAGCAAAGGGGTTTGGGCTTGGGGTAGCAAATTAGTGAAGAAGTGACAAGGTGTGTTTATACAGCCTATTTGGTCCTGAATTTGCTAACTCTGGCATAAAGAGACTTCATTTCCTGATTTCAGGGGGGGAAAAGGAGGGTCAGAGTATCTTTTATGCACTGGTAATTTCTTAAGTAACTTTGATTCAGAATCATTAATATGTCAAAATGGCATATTTTAGGGTGACATATTCTGCTTTCTGTCACAGACTAATGTGCAGGTTCTACAAAGAGCTATTTTTCATCTGTGTTGGACTCAGTATAGTATGGAAGCTATCTGCTGAGTATTTGAGTAACAGGTGGATGTTTAAAACTTATGTACCAATCCTCTGATGCTAAAAAGTCACTTATAGATTTGAGTATCCCTGTGACTGGTGACTTATTACATTAGATGATGACAAGTTATGGCCTTGTAAGTCCCCAAGAAGAGAGGCAAAGTGGCATCAGAATTCAGGAACATCTAGAATTGCAGAAATTTTAAAACCTCACTTAGGCTCATCTTCCAAGATGTGCTTTCCTATGGTCTTCTAAATTAGATGAATTTTATTTTTCTTGCTGGAAATAGATAACAGGCTAAATAATTTCAGAGTTATTTAAGGACATCTGATGCAGTAACATACTCAGGACTCATTTTGTGCAAACGAATCTAAGAAAAGTTCATTCTGATATTTCTTGGGTTAATATGATTTATAAGGATTGTTGTTTATGCTGTATTGTCTAGTAGAAAGTAATTCCAACACAGATGGGGGCAAATTTTTTCTTTCACTAGTAAAAAAAAGAATATCAAGTAAGTGCAAATTTCGAAGTAATGCAGGTGAATGTTGAAGGCCATTTGCACTATCTTAGCAATTTAGGGAGCATGAGCAAATTACTTGATCTTTTTGTGATAATTTCTTCTGAAAAAGAGAAAATTGGTAAAAATGTCTGGAATACTTGCCTTCTGCTTCGAGCACATAGGATAACAACATAAATGTGCCACACAATCAAAAGTGTACATATTTGGTTTTATTCCCTCTCATACACATCTTCATCCTAGACACTAGTCATATGCCTTTGTAGAGAATGCATTTCAAATGATTGCCTTCTAAATGGCCATTAAGAAAAGCTATCATTAAAAAGATGTATTTTTTTAATCATAGAGACCTACTTTTGTTTTTACTTTTTTATTTTGAAATAATTATATTTTCACATCCCCTAGAAAGATACTACAGAGAGGTCCTCGTACCCATCACTCAATTTTTCGCAATGGCTTTGTCTTACATAATTATCGTATAGTATCAATACTAGGAACTCGACATTGCTACAATGTGTGTGCATGGTTCTGCGGTAAGTTTTTAAAAATGGCCTCCCAAAGACATATTCAATTCCTAATCCCAAGAATCTAAAAATATTACTTTAGATTGCAAAAGAGTTAAATATTAACTAATAACGCAGAAGATGCGATGAAGTTAAGGATCTTGAAAGAAGGAATTCATCCTGGATTATCCAGTTGGGTCCTAAGTGATAATCACAGTAGAAGAGAGAAGCTGTGGGTGACTACGGACAAACATAGAAGAGACAGCAATGGTGAAAAGCAAAAGAGATGTGATCAGAAGCCAAGAAATGCTTCTAGCCACCAGAAACCGGAAGAGGCAAGTAATGAGATTTCCTCCTAGAACCTTGCTTTTAGCACGGTGGTACTGATCTGGGACTTCTGTCCTCCAGAATTTTAAAAGAATAAATTTCTGTTGTTTTAAGCCATCCCGGTTGGTGAGAATTTGTTTCTACAGCCACAAGAAAACTAATACAAGCTCCATCTCATTTTAATCATATGGAGAGATTGGTATAACTACAAATGAAATCCAGATGCAGAACTATTTCATCACGGCAAAGATCTCCCTCTTGCTAACCCTTATAGTCTCTGCCTTTAAGAATCTAATATGATTTTTAAAAATATAACGTCCAGAGTTTTTATTTGTAATTAGTGAGAAGAATAGAGAAAATTACATCTAAATGTAACTTTAAACGTAAATGTAAATGAAGATGAGAGTCCCCATCTTTTCTGGAAGTAGAAGTCTCCAGAGTCTGTTAACAAAGTGTGCTCTGGTTTCCCTCCCAAATAATAGGCAATTCACATGTGAGTCCAATTGCATATGCCTAATTATATCTGTTGTGAATTTTACTGTTACCCAAAGGCAGGTACACAGCTTGCAAAACTACTTATATATTTTAATGGCTATTAAAGACATTACGTCTGCTCTGTATTTATGTTTTAAATTTAAATCTCATTAGAAGAAGACAATGGGTTAGCAAAACTGCTTCTCTTCAAAATAAAGCTTTGACTAGGAGAGGATATGCATTTGCCCCCAACAAATAACAACTTGAAAATTTTTTAAAAAAAGAAAAGAAATTTATTTTTTTCAAAATAGAAGTCGAGGGCTGCATTTTTATAGGAAATTTGGAACAGATAAAAAATAAAAAGCATAGTAACCCCAGTCCTACAATCCCACCACTCTGCATTAATTACTGATGCATTTTTTATTTGATTATTTCTTTTTTAAATTTTATTTTATTATGTTATGTTAATCACCATACGTCACATCACTAGTTTTTGATGTAGTGTTCCACGATTCATTGTTTGAGTATAACACCCAGTGCTCCATGCAGTACGTGCCCTCTTTAATACCCATCACCAGGCTAACCCATCCCCCCACCCCTCTCCCCTCTAGAATCCTCAGTTATTTGATTATTTCTATGTGACGAGTCTCACCAAAGGAAAGGAGCCCAGGTATGGAGTTGGCAAGTGCCATTTGGCCTTAGTGTACATTTCTGGATGTTGTTCACTCCTGCTCCCTAAATCCTTCTCCCCCTTTAGAGCCTGCCTCAGATTACTATGCCTTTTTAATCAAAACAATATTCTAAACACCCTCTTTAGAACACTGTTCTTCCAAACACTGTGCAATCAGGTGAGGGACACCTGCCTGTGACTCTAAGCCTCTGATTGTCCTTCCCAGTGAACTCGGTGTCACCTCCTGTGGAAGTACTCAGGTTCCACTCCCGACAGATTGGAGTTCTCTTCTCCCCCAGCCCGACCCTCCTCAGCCTCTAGAGAAGCGGGAACAAACCATCGGCCTCACTGGGTGTGTTGCCCGGCGACCCGAGCGCGCGGGGCCATCGCTGGGCATCCCCTCCCTCTGCAGCTCGAGAGACAGCGCAGCCTCCGGCCTCGGGAGCAGCGGCGCCCAGCGATCCCGGGCAGGGCTCTCCTAGGCCGCCAGTGACATCACTGGCGAAGCGGATTCCAGGCACCCGGCTCCTGGTTTTGAGAGTGATGTGGGTCGGTTAGTCCGTCTCTGTCTGTCGGCCGCTGAAGAGGGTCCATCGTCGGTTTCGCACCGCAGAGCGACAGGACCCGGAGGAGGGGGGAGAGCGGAGGCAGCGGGGGAAGGAGGACCCCGGCCGGGGCACCGCATGCAAGCCCCGCGCACTTCCCGCTGCCCCCGCAGCCGGCGCTGGGCCTCAGCACCAGGTGAGTCCGGAGCGGGAGTGACCCGAGCGAGGGGCGCTGCCCGTGTCAGGCTGGTCCTACTGCAGGTCACTTACGGGAGCTAAAGACACACAGTTCAGCTCTATGCATCTCCTGCCTCTATTGGAGAGTTGCTAGGATCGGAATTCTGATCAAGTGGGGTCGCAAAGGCCTTTTGGAGGAAGCTTCAGGACGGCTTCCTGCGCAGGGACAAAGGATTTTTCTTACCCAAGACATGTTTCTCTCCAGTCCTAAGAGTAGTGAGCATACTGTCTACAAGTAACAGAGACCAAAGAAGTGGAATAGAGTCAAGATACAAGGAGGAAATTGTTACCAGGCAATGTCCCCGCAGCAGCCTCCTAACGCAGGCGTCTGGTTTTAGGGTACAGAGAGCCAGGGAAGGCAGACTGGTTCTGGGATACCTGAAACCTTGTACAAAAAAGAAAGAGACAGAGAGAGACAGAGAGAGAGGAGAGAGAGAGTGAGAAAGAGAGAAAGGAAAGAAAGAACAAAGAATGCACAGAACTCTGAAATGACCTGATTTAACTTCTGGAGGAGGCTAAGTGGTGTGGAGAAAGAATGCATATATTTTCACTTTGGTGTCCTCTCACCTGAGCTAAACAAACAGCAAACAGGGCCAGTTAGAGTTAGAAACACATCTAGAGTACTGATTCTCTCTCACTGACTCCAGGTGTGGTTTTTTAAAGGTATTATTTATAGGTAAGAGAATACACAGATTTTAAGTGTACAGTCAGATTGAGTTTGGGCAAACATTTGTAAATTAAGATACAGAGTATTTATGTACATCACTCTAGAAATTCCCTGAGTATCCCTCTTCGGGAAACACCCACTCAAATGTAAACACTTATCTTATTTCTGCCACCATAGTTTAATTTTGTCTATTCTTTAAATTTTTATAAATAGAATCATGCAGTATATACACTTTGTGCAGTTTCTTTCACTTTGTAAAAAGTCTCAAATTCACACATATTTTCGAATCAAGAGATTGTTCCTTTTTAGTGCTGAGTGATATTCCATTGTAGGAAGAAACCAAAATATATTTTATCCTTTTACTTGCTCATGGGGCATTTGAATTGTTTTCAGCCTTTGCCTTAGAAAATAAAGTTGCTAAGAACATTCTTGTAAATCTTTTCTCAGATATTTGGGAATCTCTCTCTCTCTCTCTCTCTGTAATTGCTGGGTTATAAAATAGGTATAGTTTAACATTATGAAACAGAGGCCGCCTGTTTTTCAAAGTGTTTGCATCATTTTTTAGTGTGACCAGCAAGGTAAGAGCAATCTAGCTGTTCCACACCATGGACAACACTTGGAATTTTAATCTTCTTAATTTTAGCAACTCTAATCTGCAGTTTGCCTTTTCATTTTATTTATCATGCTCTTTGCAAAGCAAGTATTTTTCCATATTGGTGAAATCCACTAAATCATCTTTTAATGATTAGTGGTTTTTTTCCTTATCTAACAAATATTTTCATACCACAAAGTCATAAAACTACTTTGCATATTCACTTCTAGAAACATCACCATTTTAGCCTTTATCTTTACATCTATGATCAACTCAAATTCATTTTTTGTATTTGGTATGAAATAGGGGTCAGGGGTTTTTTGGTTTGTGTGTTTGTTTTATTTTTCCATATGGATATTCAGTAAGTAATTTCAACATTACTTGCTAAAAAAGTGATTCTTTTCCCATTGGATTGCATTGGAGTCTGTTGAAAAGCATTTCACTGTAATTGTCTGGGTCTATATCTGGCATTATTATTTTGTTTCATTGACCTATTATCTATTTATGATAACTTGAGATTATATATTTTAAGATACTTTTATAGAACTTCTTGAAATCAGGTGATGCAATGTCTCAAATTTGTTCTTTCTCAAAATGCTTGTTTTTCTAACTCCTTTGTATATCTACACATATTTTAGAATCAGTTTATTAGGTCCTGTAAAATGTCTACTGGAATTCTATTCAGATAGCAATGCATCTTAAGAAAAGTTTTAGGAGAATTGACACCTTAACAATTATAAATCCTCCAAGCAATAAGTCTGATATATCTTTCATTTACATAGATCTTTTAAAATTTCTCTCTGCATGGGTGCCTGGGTGGCTCAGTCGGTTAAGCGTCTGCCTTCAGCTCAGGTCATGATCCTGGGGTCCTGGGATCGAGCCCCATGTTGTGCTCCCTGCTCAGCGGGGAGTCTGCTTCTCCCTCTCCCTGTCCCCCACCCCTACCCTCGCTGCTAGCTGCTCCTGCTCTCTTTTGCTCTCTCTCTCTCAAATAAATAAAATCTTAAAAAAATAAAATAAAATTTCTCTCTGCAATGTTTTATAATTTTTAGTGTATCAGACTTGCACATTTTGGATTAAATTTGATCCAATGCAATTTATGTATTTTGGTGCTATTGCAAATGGCAATACATTTTCCAGTTGTTTGTTGCCAATTTTCAGAAATATAAAATCTTGAATATTTATTTTGTATCCCTCAACTTTGTGACATTTGCATAGTATTTCTACATATTTTGTTGTTGAGTCCTTAAACATGTCTTATATACACAACTATTTTATCTGGGAATAAAGATGGTTGTGTGTTTTTCTTTTTAATTATTATGTGCTTTTTAATTTTTTCTTGCCTTATTTCACTAACTTGTTTCATTTGACTAGGTTCATTAGTACATGCTGAATAGGAGTGTGAAGTATGGACACCCTTACCTTTCCTCAATCTCAGGGAGAAATCATTTAATATTTCACCATTAAGTATTCTGATAATTATAAGGTCCCTTTACCAGACTAAGAAAGTATCTTCTTTTCCTACTTTTGCTGGGAGTTTTTACACATGAATGTTAATTTTTGTCATTTATTTCATTTATTATAACTACATATTTCTTACTTGTACTGTTATTATAGTGAATAACAGTTTCACATTTGATTGTTGAAACAATCATGCATTCCTGGGATGAACTCAATTTGGTCATAATATCTTGTCATTTAGATATTGCTAGGTTTTATTTATTTTTATTTATTTATTTAAACACAGAGAGAGCGAGCGAGTGGGGGTGGGGGAGGGGCAGAGGGAGAGGGAGATACAGAATCCCAAGCAGGCTTCACGCCCATTGTGGAACTGGTCACAGGGTTCCCATGACCCTGAGATCATGACCCGAGCCAAAATCAAGAGTAGGATGCTTAACTGACTGAGCCATCTAGGCGCCCCATTAGGTTTTATTTCTAATGTCCTATTGATGAATTTTTGTTACGTTCATGTATGGTATTGCTTTGTAGTTTTCTTTTGTTGTAATATTCCTTTCATGTTTTGTTACTACTTTATATTGGTCTCAGGAAATAATTTGGAAAATGATATATTTTTCTATTTTCTGAAAAAAGTTTTGTAAGATTGGTGTGATTTCTTTTTTAAATGTTTGGTAGCATATAGCAGTGAATTAATTAGTGCCTACTTTTCTTTGAAAGACTGACAATAATTCAATTTTTCATAGAGAGAGAGATATATATAGGTTTTCTATTTTTTAAATTCATTTTAATAAGTTGTGCTCTTTAAAGAAGAGTATCAATTATATCTAAATTGCTGAATTTTGGGGAGGTGTGAAGATGTTCATATTTTCTTTTAAAATTGTAATATTTATAGATATAATAGCCATAACCTCTCCTTCATAATTTTAGTAATTTTTTTTTTGATGAGTCTTTCTTGGGATTTTTCAAGTTCCATTTTTTCCCCCCAAAAAGCTTCTCTTGGCTGTGTTAATTTCCCTTCTTGTTTGTTATTTTTTAGTTCATTTACTCCCATTCTTCTTTTTATTATATTCTTTCCTATACCTACTCTGAGTTTATTTTGCTCTTCATTTTCTAGTTTCTTAGGGTAGAGCCTTTTAAATTGTTTTCAAATTGTTTTATTTTTTAAGTATTAAATCTAAGTATAAATTTTCCTCTAAAACTGTTTTAACATTTCCTCATAAATTTGGGGGTTTTATTGTTTAATTCAGGTTGAAATATTGACTAATTTTTTGTATGCTTTCTCCTTTGACCTATGGTTATTTAGAAGTACTCTACTTAATTTTCAATCACTTGGAAATTTTTCTGATATCTTTTTGTTACCAATTTCTAGCTTAATTCATTTTTCCTGAGAATGTACTGTATGATTTTAATCATGTAAAATGTATTGAGATATATTTTATTGTCCAGCATATAATCTATCATGGTGAATAGTCCTTGTGTATCTGAAAAGAATGTGTGTGTGTGTGGTTTTGTTTTTGTTTTTTCATTTGGTGTGTGAGGTATTTCATAGATGTAAATTAAGTTAATTTCTGTGATAGTAATAATCAAAATGATATTCTTATAAAAATCCCCAACTATGGATTAGGGATTTAGTACTGTCAACTTTTTTCACCATGTTCTTTGAAGTACCTTTCTGAGAGGCAAACATTCTTGGGTTTTTCTTCTTGATGAATTGACAATTTTATCATTAAGAAACTTCCCTTATATCTCTGGTAATAATCTTTCTTTTTCACATAAAGTCCACTTTAGGTGATGTTAATATAGCATCTCCAGTTTGCTTCTTTTCTTTTCAAATCAGTAACACTTTATTTTCAGTTTTTCTTACCAATAATATTAGGACAGACTGTTCTTCCCTCTGGGATACTTATTTTATGCATTTATTCCAATCACTTGTAAGCATTAAACAGAAAAAAAGTTACATAATGCACCTTTAACCTGGCACTTATTGCTTAGGCTTGGTGAGTAGGGGCACTAAGGTAGAATGGAGAAGTTATTTTCTTTTTTTAATGTTATGTTAATCACCACACATTACATCATTAGTTTTTGATGTAGTGTTCCATGATTCATTCTTTGAGTATAACACAGTGCTCCGTGCAGTACGTGCCCTCTTTAATACCCATCACCGGGCTAACCCATCCCCCCAACCCCTCCCTCTAGAACTCTCAGTTTGTTTCTCAGAGTCCATAGTCTCTCATGGTTCATCTCCCCCTCCAATTTCCCCCCCCTTCATTCTTCCCTTCCTGCTATCTTCTTCTTCTTCTTCTTTTTTAACATATAATGTATTATTTGTTTCAGAGGTACAGGTCTATAATTCAACAGTCTTACACAATTCACAGTGCTCACCATAGCACATACCCTCCCCAATGTCTATCACTCAGCCACCCATCTCTCCCACCCCCACCATGCTAGCAACCCTGAGTTTGTTTCCTGAGATTAAGAATTCCTCATATCAGTGAGGTCAAATAATACATGTCTTTCTCTGATTGACTTATTTCGCTCAGCATAATACCCTCCAGTTCCATCAACGTTGTTGCAAATGGCAAGATTTCATTCCTTTTAATGGCTGCACAGTATTCCATTGTGTGTGTGTGTGTGTGTATATATATATATACACACACCACATCTTCTTTATCCCTTCATCTGTCAATGGACATCTTGGCTCTTTCCATAATTTGGCTATTGTGGACATTGCTGCTATAAACATCGGGGTGCATGTACCCCTTCAGATCCCTACATTTGTATCTTTGGGGTAAATACCCAGTAGTGCAGTTGCTGGATCGTATGGTAGCTCTATTTTCAACTTTTTGAGGAACCTCCATACTGTTTTCCAGAGTGGCCGCACCAGCTTGCATTCCCACCAACAGTGTAGAAGGGTTCCCCTTTCTCCGCATCCCTGCCAACATCTGTCGTTTCCTGACTTGTTAATTTTAGCCATTCTGACTGGTGTGAGGTGGTATCTCATTGAGGTTTTGATTTGGATTTCCCTGATGCCAAGTGATGTTGAGCACGTTTTCATGTGTCTGTTGGCCATTTGGATGTCTTCTTTGGAAAAATGTCTGTTCATGACTTCTGTCCATTCCTTGATTGGCTCATTTGTTCTTTGGGTGTCGAGTTTAATAAGTTCTTTAGAGATTTTGGATACTAGCCCTTATCTTATATGTCATTTGCAAATATCTTCTCCCATTTGGTCGGTTGTCTTTTGGTTTTCTTGACTGTTTCTTTTGCTGTGCAAAGTTTTTTATCTTGATGAAGTCCCAAGAGTTCATTTTTGCCCTTGCTTCCCTTGCCTTTGGCAATGTTTCTAGGAAGGACTTGCTGCGGCTGAGGTCGAAGAGGTTGCTGCCTGTGTTCTCCTTTACGATTTTGATGGACTCCTGTCTCACATTGAGGTCTTTCATCCATTTGGAGTCTATTTTTGTGTGTGGTGTAAGGAAAAGGTCCAGTTTCATTCTTCTGCATGTGGCTGTCCAATTTTCCCAACACCATTTGTTGAAGAGACTGTCTTTGTTCCATTGGACATTCTTTCCTGCTTTGTCAAAGATGAGTTGACCATAGAGTTGAGGGTCCATTTCCGGGCTCTCTATTCTGTTCCATTGATCTATGTGCCTGTTTTTGTGCCAGTACCATACTGTCTTGATGATGACAGCTTTGCAATAGAGCTTGAAGTCCGGAATTGTGATGCCACCAGCTTTGCTTTTCTTTTTCAACATTCTTTTGACTATTCAGGGTCTTTTCTGGTTCCATACAAATTTTAGGATTATTTGCTCCATTTCTTCGGAAACAGTGGATGGTATTTTGATAGGGATTGCATTGAATGTGTAGATTGCTCTAGGTAGCATTGACATCTTCACAATATTTGTTCTTCCAATCCATGAGCATGGAATGTTTTTCCATTTCTTTGCATCTTCCTCAATTTCTTTCATAAGTATTTTATAGTTTTCTGAGTACAGATCCTTTGCCTCTTTGGTTAGATTTATTCCTAGGTATCTTATGGTTTTGGGTGCAATTGTAAATGGGATTGACTCCTTAATTTCTCTTTCTTCTGTCTTGTTGTTGGTATATAGGAATGCCACTGATTTCTGTGCATTGATTTTATATCCTGCCACTTTACTAAATTCCTGTATGAGTTCTAGCAGTTTTGGGGTGGAGTCTTTTGTGTTTTCCACGTAAAGTATCATATCATCTGCAAAGAGTGAGAGTTTGATTTATTCTTTGCTGATTTGGATGCCTTTGATTTCTTTTTGTTGTGTGATTGCTGTGGCTAGGACTTCTAGTACTTTGTTGAATAGCTGTGGTGATAGTGGACATCCCTGCCGTGTTCCTGACCTTAGAGGGAAAGCTCTCAGTTTTTCCCCATTGAGAATGATAATTGCTGTGGGTTTTTCATTGATGGGTTTATGATATTGAGGTATGGACCCTCTATCCCTATACTCTGAAGAGTTTTGATCAAGAAAGGATGCTGTACTTTGTCAAATGCTTTTTCTGCATCTATTGAGAGGATCATATGGTTCTTGTTCTAGGATGGAGAAGTTCTTAACCTGTGCCTCAGCAATCTAAAAGTCAGAAGATGGGCTAGCATAAGCCCTTTGAAATTGTTTGCAACTTCAAAGATTATGTATGTGTACATTTTTCTAGGTAGGAGATCTGAGCTTTCTGCAGAGGATTTCTTACTTTCCCAACTAAGAAAAGGACATAATTGAGGCAGCATTCTTAAATCTGTCAATATCATGTGGATGGTTTCTCTCAATCAGAAGACGTAACTCTAGACACTTTGTGCCTAGTGTTACTCACTAAAACTAATTTGTGCCAATCCCTTAACAATGCTTTATCATTGAAATTTTGGTTGCTACAGTTTATGCCTCAGCAGTTTTTACGTCCTTAATTAGCCTTTCTTTCTATTATGAAAATTTTAAAACACATTTGAGCAAAAGAGATTTTAATAAGGCCATAATTATCTCATGCTTATAGATACAAATTAGAAATAAAATAAAGAAATACAATGATCATTACACAGGGAACAATTTCTGCTGGAAAGAGCACTCAGGCCCTGTGAAACTCCCTTCTCTTTCATGTTCTTTATAATTGTATATCTGAGTACATAGTATGTGTGCATCCTTGAATTGGGAATCATCACTGAAGGACAGTATCAAGAGGACCCCTGTTATGGATGCGGAGTCAGGTGACTTAAATTTGGTATCAGCCCTTGCAGTATCTTCCATAGTGATTATGGACAGGTCATCTTCCCTGTCTAAGGCCCAGTTTCCGCCTCTCTGGGACCAGTGCTATTTATTGGCAATATAGTGTGAACCACACATGCAAGCACATAGGCATTTTAAAATTTTATAGTAGCCATTAAAAGAGTAAAAAGATAACAGTGAAGTCAATGTTAATAATATATTTTATTTAACCCAATATCAACATTATTATCATTTCAATATGTAATCAATATAAAATATTATTAAAATGTTGTATAATATTTTTTCAAACTAAGTTTTTAGACTCTATTATATACTTTATACTGCATATCTCAATTGGGATTAGTCACCCCTCAAGGGCTCAACTTCGGCATCTGACTACCTGCTGTTGTACTGGCTTATAGGCTTATATAAAATTACTGCTTTAATTCTATGGACATGGAAGTTAATGAGAAACAAATAGTCATCTTTAGAAGTTTGATTCGTGGCTTTATTATATCTCCTATGTCTCTGATTAGTATATTCAATGATCTCTCTATCTTCTTGAAGACATGTAATAAAATTGTACTAATGAATTTAATATCCCTATGTACTGACTCAATCATTTGCGACTGGCTCAGTTTGGATTGACTGAATTTCTCATTATGGATTGTGCTTTCCCGCCTTTTTGAATATCTGGGGTAATTTTGTATTGGATGTTATTGCATTGTAAAGGTAACGTTATTTGGTACTGCATATTTTTAGATTTCTAAAATTGTCCCTGAGTCTTGTTCTAGAATGCCTTTATTTGGAAACAGATTGATCCATCTATGTCCTGCTTTTATGTTTTACTAGATAGGACCAGAAGGATGGTCAGTCTAGGGTTAATTTTCTCCACTGCCAAGGCAAGTTCTTTCTTAGCACACTGCCATGTGAATTATTAGGTTTTCCACTATGGCTTATGGGAACTGGTATTATTCTAGGTCTCCTGTGAGTGCTAGAAACCGTCCCCTGTAATACATTTTGTTGGCTCTTTCCTCGACCTAGAATGGTTTCCTTATGTGCACATAGTGTTCAGTACACCTGAGGGGAAGCAGAATCTGCCCTTCCAAGTGAGGCACATTGACATGTGGATTGTTTTGAGCTGAAGGCAGTTAAGACCCAGCAGACTCAGGAAAGCTTTGTACCTCCCCCGCAACCTGCCTACAAGAATTTAGATAGGGGGCTTGAACCAAGAGGAGAACTATTACCAGGGATAACTTTTATCCAAAAGACTTTTCTGCATGGCATAGGAATCATTTGTTCACCAAACTTTTGCTCTTCTCATCTTCCTGTGAATTGTCTTCCTCACCTTTGAAGTCCCAGACCTCCGCCCCCTTCTCCTAAGCTCAGGGTGGTATATAAACCTTAATTACCTTCCTGCCTAGGAGTCTCATATTTTTACAGGGCTCCCATATGTATGAAACTAAATTTGTTTTTCTCTTGTTAATCTGTCCTTTTCAACTTTATTATTAGCCAGCCAAAGAACCTAAAAGGAAGAAAGGAATTTTTCACTATCATTCAATCTAGCATAACTGGGTTTTCCTTTTAGTGTAAGGATTGTTGGATCCTTCTCAAGTTTTCTGATTTGTCTTTCTTTGCACATGAAATCTACTTGACCTTCACAAAATAAAATAGGATGCCACTAATATACATTATTTTCCAATAAAGTTAATAGAATATGGATTGTTTTTAAAAAAGCATGTTGTTCTTCAATATCATTATATCTTGCTCCATTTATAGGTATTTAATTATTTTTCAATTGACTCTATAGAGAACCAGGCAAATTTAAATCACAGTTATTCTTTGGAACTTTCTGCCCTTTTTTCTAACCCTAGAGCTGAAATTTAATAATCACATATATGTTCTTCTAGAAAAAAAAAGAAATGCTCAAAATTGTTCACTTAGGCAGATGTTTCTCAACATATGCTAAAACTTATTATAAAAATATAATTTGTAAACCCTCATGATGCAATAATATTCAAGAGAGAGGAAATCACATTCCTAGAGTTGCAATAGTATATTTGCCTTTTGAGCATCTTATAATTTAACTGTCTCAGAAATCTTTGTAGTTCCCCACTGCCAAAATATTAATGATGGTTAAAGTAGGTGAAGAAAAATAATCATAATTATTTTTTACTGTGAATTTTTACAAGATAAAGGACAAAGTCTTTATTTTGAAAATTTACATATTTATTAGCACCAAAAAATTAGGGTAGACATTCCTACTAGTGAATTTGGACGGGAAATTTCTGAAATATAAAATTTATGTGAAGACTGTGATAGATTCTTCTTAAATTGTCCTCCACTGTCAATTCATCAAGAAAACAAAACAAAATGAAAGAATGGTCTTGAAAAACAAAACCCAAAGAATAAAAGTATATGTTGTTGGTATGTTACTGTTTAATTATTTATATTACTGAATATTTACGGTGCTCCATCCCTGTAAGCAAATTTGAAAATGAGTATGGTGCTATCCATGTTCCATTTTGCAAAAGAAGATATGATTTAATTGACTCTAATACAAGGCCACTCTCTTTTCTCCTCCCCCTCTTCTTCCTCCTGCTCCCCTCCTTCTTTTCGTTCAAGAGTTCTTACACGCATTTAGTTATGATGCAGGCTAGAGTCTGAACCACACAGGTTCAAACAAGAACCACTTGCAAAAATTGCTGTTAGCACTAAGTGGCAAGTTCATTTTCATGCCACTAAAAACTGCTTAGCTCCTCAGTGGTCACCAATAACAGGTGGTTTTCTAGCTCAAAACTTCTTGTAACCTAAGTTCTATGTAAAGCAATATCCATTATATCCACTTAGCCAGTACTGAATTCTTTTCAAATTTCGGGGAATGTGAGATTGAAGATCTTGGTTCAAAAGTATATTATATTACTCAGTATTTGCTGTTTTTTATTTAGTAGGTCAAAAGATCAGCATTGTTTTAAAGAAATGTGTTAACTGCAATTAGAAAAATGATAGTCATTATATAATAATATATCAACAGGGATAAAAAGTCTTCATTTAAGTATGAAATCTTATAAATTTTAATGGTTTTGCCCAACCCAACATTTTCATGAACAATTTTAGTAGCTGAAGCACTATTGCACTTATTAGTCCATAATTTTCCCCGTATTGAACATGTATTAGGGCCCTGGTGAGACTTTCTTTGTTGTCCAGCAGGAAAACTCAATATTCAGCCTTCAGCAAAAGCCAAGCATTTTGCTTTTTTTGAAGTGGTAAATCCCATAGAGATAAGAAAGCTATTTAATCTTGATAATTGGCTCTTCCCTTCAGGAGGTGGCAGGTGAAGTCAGTAAAAAGCAATTTAATGACATGAATAATGTAACCAATATAGAAACTCATTTAAGGTATGCACAAATAACCGTGGTCAAAGAAAGTAAACATTTGTTGGTTTAATAGATACAGCACAGAATGACTGCACTTTTTAAAATGACTTCATTCTGTAGCAGTATTAAATTGCTATTCCAAGACAGCCAATAATTTACTTCGCAAGGAAAAATGTTTAGATATTCAAAGAAGTAACATGAAGTGTTCTTTAGTTCTTGGTGAAAAAAGGACCAGTAGGGTGCTTGAGAAGGCTTGTGTTTTATTCTGCAGAACCTTTTTGTTCCTTCATGCTGTGGTTCAACGTTGGTGTCTTTGGTTTGTTAAGTATGAAGGGACATCACAAGCAAGGAGTGAAATTCTACCAATTTTTGGTAGTTTTTGCATCAAGCAAGTGACTTCAGCAGATGATCGATTATAGTCCTCCCAAGAGGAGGCAACTTGGCGGGGGGTGGGGGGGTGGATCTCTCCTGGGCCCTCAGATCTGTAGTGGTCATACCACACATGTATTTGTATTCTATTTTAAGGAAATGTTATATGTTGATGATACCTCAGGCTCCTCTCTTTCTCTCTCTTAATCTAACCTTAGTATCAAGCAAGTAAGTTTGAGGAAGCAGTTCCAGTTTAACTTTTCTGAAATACTCTCAAATAAATTTGAGCTAGTTTTCCTTAGTTCTATTCACAAAATAAGGTTTCTACATACCAATTCATATGACTATAAGCATTCATTTATTTGTGATTTGTTTTATACCATTCTGAAGAGTCAGATTGTAGAATTTTATTCCTTCTTTATTTAGAAGATATTAATATGCCAGTGATTTTTTTGGCGGGGAGGGAGGGTTACTTTTCTGGACAAAAAATGTAAAATGTTCCTAGGAATGAACATTTTCCCTCTGCCACTAATCTTTCCATCTCTACCAACTGAAATGCTGGAAATATTGTTTTGTTTTGTATTATTTCAAGAAAAAAATGGAAGCAAATTAGATTTTACATAGTAAACTTCGAGTACCTAATAACTAGTCTAGTGTTTGTTTTGTTTTTGTCTTATAAAGATGAAAAGTAATAGGTTTTAATAAAAGGTTATAATTTTCCTGGAAAAGGAAAATTTTCCTGACATGGAGAAAGGTGCAATGAGAAAAAACCATAGAACCACCTTGCTTTCCCTCATGTCATCAAAGCAAGCACATCATCTTCAGTGTACCTGCCTTTAAAAATTGTGCCCAAACATATATCATCTTAGGAGCATCTGGGTGGTGTAATCAGTTAGGCATCCAACTCTTGGTTTCAGCTCAGGCAGTGATCTCAGGGTTGTGAGATTGACCCCCTTCCCCCCCATGGAGTCTTGCATTGGGCTCTGCACTCAGCACGGAGTCTGCTTGAGATTCTCTCTCTCTCTGCCCCTCCCACTCATGCTCTCTCTCAAATAAATAAATCTTAATAAACAAAACAAAACATATATCATCTTATAGAAGAAAATATAGATTGTAGCATGAATATCAGTATGTTTCACTTAAGAGTTCCTAGAGAACTCTTGTCAAGCATCTACGTCAAATTGTTGGGTGTTTTTCCATTTTCCTAAAAATAAAAAATCTGAACCGTGCATCTAATCATATGATTTAAAGATATTAACATACTCCTGATAATGTTAAGTATATCTCTAAGCAATCCCAGGCAGGAGAAGTAAGTAGAAGTTCCTCCATTAGGCAGAAAGTCTTTTGAGGGCAGAGTCTAAGTCTTAGGATTCTTGATGCCCTGCATGGATCATTTTTGAGTCTGGCAAGTGTGCTAAATATATATATATATATTTGAGAAAACAATCAGATTTTTTTGTATTCTCAAGTGACCGCTAAACACTATTCCAACTTTTATAAGATGCTATGTCTTTTGGTGTTTATGTAATACATTGGGAGAATATGGTATGTTTTAATAGAGTCCCATGAGGGTTTTGATCATACTTTTGACAACAAGAAATTCCTTTTCAGTTGCATTTCTAGTTTTAGTCCTACTCATATAATTATGATACCTTTCAAACAAATTATACATAGTAAAACTATTCCAGATTTCTGACTTCAAGGAGTAAACAACACATTTTTTAAAATATCCTTTGGTTACTCTTAATTATTCACCTAGGAATTACTTCATTTGTATCTACCGTATTCTCTCTCTCTACCTTCTCTCTATGTCTCTTTCTCTGTGAATCACACACATACACATACACAAGCAAACTGTTACTTCCTACCTTGTTTCTTTCATCCATGTAATAATCTTAACCTGACACATCTTCTTCCTATGCTTCTGAGGTAGGGAAGCTGCAGGGACTCCATTTTAGAAAGGTTCCATCTCTGCTGGTCTTCTGCTAGGCCCCATTGACTCATGTTCTATATTTTATATGTGAGTAAGCCAAAGAAGCTATGCTCCTACTCCAAGTGGGAAGCAAGAAGGTTAATCATTCTCTGAGTTTTGTCCTAGGCCCCCAAACACATGACAACACCTAAGAAGAGCCAGATCCCAAACACGTTCCAGGTCATCAGCTGCAAACAAACCTCAGCTGATCATCAATACCCCCTAAAGAACACCTGTTATTCACCTGTCACTCACCTTTGATCAGACCCTACCTTAGGTTCCTGAAGGAACACATACCCTAGACCTCTTTCTAATATAAACTCCCAACCCCAAGCGATGGAGAAACTCACTCTCCTTTCCTTTCTGAGTCTCCCAGACACTCCATCTGCTCTACTCTATCACTTATGCTATTTAATAAAACTCCACTTTCACTTTCTCTGGCCTGCATTTGATTTCCATCCTGCATGAAGTCAAGGAGTATTTTGGCTGGTATTATGGGACACCCCAGGGTTCTCAGACCCAGCCTGCCTGCATCACTAGCCATCCAATTCATACTTCCTCTT
The DNA here is from genome assembly GCF_011800145.1 of Mirounga leonina. NCBI lineage: Eukaryota > Metazoa > Chordata > Mammalia > Carnivora > Phocidae > Mirounga > Mirounga leonina. The sequence goes on from NW_023270418.1 coordinate 4,381,027, forward strand.
TCTTTCAAGGCAGAACATCTGATTGTCTCTAGGAAGTCTCTTCCTGACCAGCTTTCAGCCAGCATCAAGTTATAGGGTGAATCTGCCATATGTTTGCATATGTATTGCCTTCTATTTATTCTTTTTTAAAATCTTATTTAAGGGGCACCTGGGTGGCTCAGTCGGTTAAGCAGCTGCCTTCAGCTCAGGTCATGATCCCAGAGTCCTAGGATCGAGTCCTGCATCGGGCTCCTTACTCAGCAGAGAGCCTGCTTCTCCCTCTGCCTGCCTGCCACTCCCCCTGCTTATGCTCTCTCTCTCTCTCTCTCTGTGTCAAATAAATAAATAAAATCTTAAAAAAAAAATCTTATTTAAAATCATTTAATTAACATACAGTGTATTATTAGTTTCAGAGGTAGAGTTTAGTGATTCATCAGTTGCATATAACACCTAGCGCTCATTACATCACGTGCCCTCCTTAATGGCCATCACCCAATTACCCCATCCCCCCAGCCACTCCCCTCCAGCAACCCTCAGTTTTTTTCTTATAGTTAAGAGTCTCTTATGGTTTATCTCCCTCTCTGACTGTATCTTACTTTCTTTTTCCCTCACTTTCCTTATGTTCATGTTTTGTTTCTTAAATTCCACATGATTAAGATCATGTATTTGTCTTTCTCTAACTGACTTACTTCACTTAGCATAATACTGTCTAGTTCTATCCATGTCATTGCAAATGGTAAGATTTCATTTTTTATGGCTGAGTAATATTCCATTATATATATTTCTTCTAATAGTAAACTTTTCAGTATATATATTTCTCATATAATTCTATTTATTCTTATATATAAACTCTTTAAGAATATAATTCTGGTCTATATGTCCTAGTGAACCATACCTTATATTATTCAACCTCCTCAAATATACAACCCTAAGAAATAAGTTCCTTCTTTTTAGAGAAACATTTCATTTCCAGAATACCACATTATATATACTCATTTTAAATAATCCTTAAAGTACAGAAAAGTATAAAGACAAAAATTAAAGCCTCCTGTAATCCCAGTACTTAAGCACTGTTGCCATTTTTTTTAATCAATTCCTAATAAGGAGATCGATATATAAAAAAACTTGAATAATGATTTGTGGTTAGATCAGTTCACTTAACAAGTTGCAAATACCTTGATATAAATCAAGCTCTGAATTTAGATTAATTCTAAAAACTGATTACTTTCTAACTTTGATAATTCATGTTTAACAATGCATTACAATGCAGATTTTGGTCATGTTGCTTAACCTATCAGATTAGCACATTTACATCATTTATTTGGTTGCAATTAAGGATCTTGGTAACTAGGATTTATAAGTAAATTAACCAAATGAAATAACTTATTACCTTAATAGTTTAAATGAGATTTTACCTAATTTCTCTGAGTGGGTAATTTTTAGTTGATTCGGTTCTAAGTATATGCCTGCATCAAACTTTGGATCTTAATAAACCATCTCAAATCTTGGACTTTAGAAGCAGTGCACGAGAAAACATTAGCTAAAAGTGCAGCTATTATTTATAGGTGGGTTTTGTTTAAACAAGGTAAAGATTTTGAGATTGATACTATTTGTGTGAAAACTTATCAAAATGCTCCACGTTAGGTGGGGCAAAAGGATAGAGAAGGGTTGAATTGATTTTTTGCTGCTGTTTATGACAAGAATGAGACAATGTAATTTACACTAAAAAAAAAAAAACCTGTTGGATATATAATTCTGGCTCTCAAATTAATGATCTTGGATTCTGGAAGTGCTTCAGGAGTTTAGCTGGCCAGTTTCATCTTTTTCTGCCAAGTGTTAGAGATTTTAATTGCTACATTTCATTAGGCAAAAGAATACAATAAAGAATATTTTAAAATAAAGCATAGTTATTACAGGCTGCATACTGTAATTTAAGTCCTGACTGTTGGCCTCTTACAGCAATCACCCAGTGTAAATGCATGAGACTGGATTAACCAGTAATGGCCCAACTCAAACGCCCTCTTCTATAGAAAGATTCTACCCTATCAACTATTGTGACATCTAGTTTAAAGTTTATCTATTTTTTTCTTTTCATTTCAATTCAGAGGTTGAATCTTTAATATAGACTTTAAGTACCTAAAGGTGAAACGATAATCAGTCCTTTTCCTGAGATCCACTATGCACAATAGCACTGATACATTTATTGAATAGAAAATAGCATGGTTTGCACGTTAGTCCATTAACTGCTTCATATTCATTGGCTTAGCACCCATGGAGGATGACGACACAGTTCTAAAATTAAATCAGTCCACCATCTTAGATATAAAGTATTGAAAAGCAGTTTTTGAGATTAAAATGATAGGCAGCAATAGGTTAGGCTCCTGAAAAGGATATAAAATCCTGGTCTCAAATATCATGCAATGTAAATATATTCTTCATTAAATTTGTAGAACCAAAAGGGAAGCATTTCACCCTTTTTTTGTTGTTCCAAAGTTATGATCTCAAAGATCATTCAGTTTTGAGCATTTGAACCTCTATAAACTAGTTTACAAAGCTTATGCAGTAAGTTGTAAATCATGGGAGCAGGGACAAAAAAAAAAAAAAAAATAGAGTGCAGAATCTCCCTGACTTTGCTAAACTGAAAGAATCCATCTCTTAGCTTTCAAGATTTTTATATGAAGCCACCATGAATAATAATCTTTGCTTCAGGGAAAGTGTCCAAAAGTCTTGTTAAATCAAACTCACCCTTGATTTGAAGGAGACAATTATAATGATGTCATTTCCTGAATTATCTTAAATAAATTTAGAATCTGAAAGAACCATAATGATTAGTGAGCTCATACAGATTAAGGGCAGCTACAAATATCAGCAAGGACATCCCCTCCAATTCTTCATCACCCAGGCAATGCTCCTTCTGCACAGAGTAGTTCAACAAGTATTTTTATTTCTTTATACTTCAGCTGTCCCTAAAATTATGTATATTATATTATAGTAGATGACTTCAGTAGTAGATGAACAAAGGCCTAGATAGATGGATAGATAGATAGATAGATAGATAGATAGATAGATAGATAGATAGATAGCTAGATAGATAGATAGATAGAAAGTGTTTCTAGATGTGGTCCAAAAAATAGTCTTTAAAAATTATTGGGGTCCTCAAAGACAAAAACATTCCAACTCTCACCCAACTAAAATTGTTACTATCCTATTGATAAAATTTAGAATCACATTCCTTAAAATGTGCTATAAAATCTGGCTTTCAAATTTAAAATCCAGAGTTATTTTAATATGGAAAGTTCAGTGAGTATTATAGTAGAATCTCCTACTATTTTGACTTTTTTTGATTTTCAAGCACCCAAACACACACACACACACACACACACACACACACACACACACTAGTCTTTTGCCCTAATGCTTGACATGTATTTCCACTTATGATTTTAAGTTTTTATTTTCTTTTCAATATTCAGGTTTCAATTAACATCTCAAAGGTTTAATATTTAGCACGTTGATTTATTACTTAAAGTTTTTGTCATAAATATATGAAATTGGATTATTTACTGACAGTTTTTTTTTACATGAACACAATTCATTAGTAGAAATGCCATTTTTCTCTTATTTTCAAGAGTCTATAGATTGAAATATTGAGCTTTTTAAAAATCTTTTAGCTTTATTCACTTTTTTGCTTAATCCCACTGAGTGAGGGGATTCAGGTCTAGTGATGACTAATTCCAAGCTGATATGTAATTGCTACTACCCTACCATTATATGAAGAATTATATTATTTATACTTCAGTACTCATTCAATTTAACTTAAATGCTTTAAAAATTACACTTGACTGCGATGAAACATTTTCACACCTGAAAGTTTTCCTATATGTTAAGTCCTATTCTTTCTTTGAGCCTTTTATATTTATATTTATATTTCATACATCTAAGAAATGGTGACTTTAGCAATGCTTTAAATTAGATTCCCCTCAAAACCTTTGTTAGCTTAATAGATCTCAGTTTTATGATGTCTAACCAAGATCCCATTTCCTCTTTACAATATTCTCCCTGGTTTCTGATAATACTCAGAACATTATCTGTTTTTGTTCCATGTTATCTTTTTCTGATATACATATTTAACTTCAAATATAGGGGAGTTTCTTCTACTAATCAGTGAAGTAAATTATGGCATTTTTTTTTTTTTTAAGATTTTGTTTGTTTGAGAGAGAGAGAGAGAGAGAGCGCAGCACACGTGCACGTGCGCACATACACAGGGGGATCGGGAGAAGCTGGCTCCCCACGGAGCAGAGCCCGATGTGTGGGGCTCAATCCCAGGACCCTGGGATCATGACCTGAGCGGAAGGCAGGCGCTTAACCGACTGAGCCACTCAGGCGCCCCTGATTTGAGATCTTTTTTTTTTACTTTTATCAAAAATTCTGCTCAAGATTTTTAATTTTTCCAAAGAACTTCAAAACAGAGAAACAAGACACACTTAATCAGGTCTCTCTGGAAAAATCTTAGTCAATGTAGCGATTTCACCTTAATTTTTGAGCAAATATGCCAGGAATTCTAATTGCTAGTTTCTTTGTACCACATTTGAAATTGTATTTACAAATTCTTATTTAAGGATTTCAGTGTTCTTTGTACATGACCAGCTCAGCACAGTGCCATGTCACCTTCACATTTGATGTCTGTTCCTCCTGCTGGTCAACATTTAGTTGATCATGTTGTTTCCTGCATAAGATTTTCCTATCTTACAGATTTTCTTGCAGATTTTTCATCTATTTTTGGATGGAAATGTCCATATATTTTTCATTACATCCTGGGGAATTAGTCACAAATTCCAAAAGTGATTTCTGTTCTTCATCCATGTTAGACAGCTGTCTCTTTCAGTTATATTCTTTTTATTGGACGTATGTGTGATTATTGCTTGCCTCCTTATTTTATTATTTTATTTTACCCTATTTTATTTTTGAGTTTTCCAAAAATCTACTGAAACAGAAACAAGTTGGTCAGACACTTGTTGGTAAAAACTAGTTCTAATCCAAAAATCTACTGAAACAGAAACAAGTTGGTCAGACACTTGTTGGTAAAGACTAGTTCTAATGGTATCCAAGAATACTTTTAAAAAAGTATTCTATCATAAGTTTCCTTCATAAACTAGATTATGCTGTAAATCTTTCAGGAGTGTTGGTTCTTAAGAACTAGAGGTTATTCCTATTCCAAATCTATCTTGTGCTCCTGAAAAACTGCAGAAAGGCATTTGAAAGCTGTCTCTTTAAGATAATGGATTTCTTTTTTATGCTTGCCTGTAATATATTGCTGCACCGAGTGTGTGCAGTTTTCTCTGAAGGTCATTGTGATGCTGAGAAGTTTCATTGAGAACCTGTCCATCTCTAGTTTCAACCGTCTTAACCAGAAGTATCCTTTCTGAGCGTCAGCCAGACGGAGAGAATCCAGATGGGTTTCCCTCGGGTTCAGGGAAGAAGCCTTCGGAAGGGGCAGAGCCAACCTGACGCTCCCCTGCCGCCGGCAACTTCCTGTAGGTGGCGATCTCACGGTCAAGAGCCATCTTGACATTACGTCGATCTTGGTATTCCCAAAGGTGACCTTCCTTCATGTTCTGCATCTCATCCCGCAGGCGGCCAGTGTGTCTTGGTGGTTAGCCTCAATGGCATTCACTTCCATTTCATGCACCTGGCGTTCAAGGCACTCGTTAGTTCCTTTGAGTGCAGGTGAGGGACTGCACCTGCCTCCGGCAGGCACTCCTCTGACTCCTGCCTCGCCTGCCGCAGGGCGTCATTGTTCCAATCCGCAGCCCCCGGGAGGACAGCAAACCTGGAGGTGAACCCTTCCGCAGCCTCCTGAAGCTTCTCCGCGGCAACGCTTTCATACTGCTGGCACCCAGCACTCAGGGCCTACTTATTTTAAACTTGGTTTTACTTACGATGAACATTTTGAGATCTAAGTTGATTTGCTTTCCAAACGTTCTTCTCTCTTTTGTTGATATCCTAGTAGAAGGACATGCTTGGAATTTAGATAAATATTTATCTCCGTATCAGCAGCTCTAGGTGAACGTTGTCATGCATCTCAGTAACCCAACCATCATTCCTCTGTGCTGCCAGAGCATGTCATGAGGGACTCTTACAATATTTGTATAAATAATAACTTTCTGTTGGTTATAGTTTTATTACTGATGTTTGCCAACTGTCTATGGTAATTTGTTCAAACATCTTCCCTCACTCTTGGTATGTGCATATGTAAAACCGTATTTAATAAAAGCCACATTGCAGAGATTAGGGATTTTATCAGATATGGGGTATGGCACTGAATCTGTCTATAGTTCCCTGAACACGTTTATATCATTTATCTGTGCTCTCTCTCCCTGTTCTTTTCCACTCACCTCCACCCTTTACCATACCATAAAATTTTCCTGTTCTCTTTTGTAAAATCATTCCTAAGCTTCTTTATTTCTCCAGTACATGATACATGGAAGGAAAATTTTTGAACTAATATGAATTTATTTATATTTTTAGAAGTCATAACTTTATTCAATGCAAAAGACATTAGTATTGTGGGGGTGGGGGAATTAAAAATATCCTGCCCAATAACCCCTCTTTGTTTGTTCATATCTTTATATTTTCCAAATGTCAGGCTCGAGTTGAAGATTTAAGAGGTGATTTTACTTTGTTAATTTTTATGATATATATACATACACTTTATTGTATATGACATCTTTTTGTAGAAAGGATTTGAAGTGCAAATTAAATAGATGCACATGTGTATATACATACATGCGTGCACATATATGTATTTGAAGAATTAGCAGCAGAGAATAAAGATCATAAAAAGGAGGAGAGAGAAACATCCCTGAGGGGTAAAGTAACTGAATATTAAATTCATTTCTGGGGCGCCTGGGTAGCTCAGTCGGTTAAGCGTCTGCTTTCAGCTCAGGTCATGATTCCAGGGTCCTGGGATCGAGCCCCATGTCTGGCTCTCTGCTCAGCCAGGAGTCTGCTTCTCCCTCTCCCTCTCCCTCTGCTCCTCCCCCTGCTCATGCTCTCTCTTTCTCAAATAAATAAATAAAATCTTTAAAAATTTTTTTTTTAAATTCATTTCTGAAAATTCAGACAGGAACATTCAGTAAGCTAATATAAATCATTTGGTATAATAATCAGAATAAAGGCATATTGATTCCTACCAAGAAAAGATATTTTCATGGTGTCAGGTTGTAAAAGAATTATTTCGTAGGACTGTCTTTAGTCAAAGTTGAGCAACATGTTTGGTAATGTCATCAGGAGAGAGTTAAAATATGGAAGTGACTATTTCTTTGCATGACCTTTGGTGACACAGAACATTGGAAGTCGATCAACTGAATTTCTAACCTTCCCTTTAAGACCTTTCCCACCACAAATTACATAAAGATTGACCTCGGTTCTTCGATTTGTTTGTACTAAGCTCTATGAAACAAGTCAATGTGTTGACGTTTTCAGTGCTACCAGTTTGGATACAATCAAATTGTTGGATTTACAGTAATGTAGTTAATAAATAAATGTCATTGACAAATTAAATACAAGCCTACTTTCTAAAATAATAATGTTGGTTATTTCTGAAAAAGACTTTTGCATATGTATGTAAAAATCTTTTTATTATAATTTTTTAATTGAATGTTTTACTTATTTTCTTGGAATGTTTTTTAAAAACATTTCTAAATTCTAATAATGACTTGGTCCCAAGATGGCTATTTTATTAGGGATATGTTTTGTTTAAGTTGAGGATATATGTATTGAAATTAGAGGTGTATTTATATTGACAAAGAGAGAGTAGATACTAAAAATAAATAAATCATTTTTTTCTTAAGGATGTTTCAATCTTCATTGAGTTAGCATATGTTCAAGCACCATGAAATAAATTTTCTTCCTTATATAGGTAGGATCTACCTCAGTTTTTAGTTTACAATTTGAAACTTTTATTTTGCTGTCTAGCTTTATTTTTAAATAAGGCAAGCTGTGCTAGATTAAAAAATATACATAATGTTGAACTACCTGTGTGTTTGTTTCCTTCAAGAGTAATTATTTATATTTATCACAAATATGCTAATATAGTTTTTTTGTTGTTCATCTCTTTACAATTCTATAAAATGTAGGAAAAGGTCTTACACATATTAATCCTGCTCTAAAATAATTAAAATGATTTATATATCATTATAGAAGAACTAAAGATATGAATAGAATAATCATAAATATAATAAAAATGAATCAGATATATGAATATATTCTTAACCTTCCTAATAATGCATGAAGTACAAATAAAAACAATAGTACAATCTTTTCTAATATAACAGTTTGCAAATTAAAAAAAATCAGTGCTGACCCAATAAGTAGTCACAAGTCAATTTTTTCTTTTTTAAGATTTACTTATTTATTTCTGGGGGGAAGGGCAGAGGGAGAGGACGAGAGAGAATCCCAAGCAGACTCCATGCTGAGAGTGGAGCCTGACAAAGACTCTATCCCAAGACCCCAAGATCATGACCTGAGCAAAATCAAGAGTTGGATGCTCAACTGACTGAGCCACCCAGGTGCCCCACAAGTGAATGCTTATATGTGGTCAAGGTGGAGTGAAAAATGATATAACTTTTGAGAAGATGAATTATAAATGTATCATTAAATTTTAATGCATATACTGTACCAATTATATTTTTTGCAATTTATTCTATATATTTTCATGAAAGAGAAATTGTATAAAATATTCTAATATCTATAACAACGGGAAGAATAATAAAGTAAGTTAACAGTGCTTTCCTTCTCAGAAAATTTATTTTATTTATTAATGTTCTATGTAGACCTAACTCAAAAGAACTAATCAAATAGTGCCAAGATGATAAATACATAGAAAGCTTATCAATATACTGATCTTCATGAGATGAATTTGTAACTGTAATGACCCCAGTTACGCCACCCCAGACTCTAACTAGCTTCTGTGAAGTGCATGCCATCTCAAATGAAGTTAATCTGTAGCACTTGCTTACACCATCTGTGTGACATAGGAAATAACTCAATAAAACTTAGCTTTATTGTCATCATCACCATCATCTATATGACTTGACCATCACTTTTCTCACACACACACACACACACACATACACACACTCTTAAAGCTAAATGGAACTTTTAATATTTTCCAAAATAGAAGGAAATATTATACCTACAAGAGACACTTAGAATACTTTGATAGATGTGTGAAATGAGTATCTAAGCAGTCTTACCATAAGAAATGTTTATCTTTGAAATAAATATAGTATTTAAATTTTGTATTTTTAAGAGCGTAGAAACATAATGTCACAGACACTGAACTGCATAAATCATCTCTATTTTCATCCTTCAGTGTTTACATAAAGCCCAGCCTAAGTACTCTGGTTGTCTTCCGCAAGACTTTATTGAGTGTGGTATCTTGTTCAGTGAATAGCAGAGGGATGGAGGCTGGGGAAAGATGAATGTGAAGACTAATGTTTTTCATTATCTTTGCAGCATGGTTATCATCCCATTCTAAAATCTTTTTTTTTTTTAAGATTTTATTTATTTATTTGACAGAGAGAGACACAGCGAGAGAGGGAACACAAGCAGGAGGAGGGTCAGAGGGAGAAACAGACTCCCTGCCGAGCAGGGAGCCCGATGCGGGACTCGATCCCGGGACTCCAGGATCATGACCTGAGCCGAAGGCAGTCGCTTAACCAACTGAGCCACCCAGGCGCCCTCATTCTAAAACCTTAAATGGATATAGTTTCATAAAGACAAAGCAAAACTATAAAGAAAAAATCTGACTAAAAAATAAAACCTGTGTAGCTGTCACAAAGTACAAAGTAAAACACTGAGCAGTGAGTAGGAGGCATTCTCTCACAGATATTTTAGTCCGTATGATGACTGCCTGTAGAAAAGAACAGTAGGGGCACCTGGGTGGCTCAGTTGGTTAAGCCTCTGCCTTTGGCTCAGGTCATGATCCCAGGGTCCTGGCATCGAACCCCATGTTGGGCTCTCTGCTCAGCAGGGAGCCTGCTTCTCCCTCTCCCTGCCACTCCCCCACTTGTGTTTGCACACTCTCTCTCTGTGTCAAAAAAAAAAAAGAAAAGAATAGTAAATAAGGAACATCTTAGCTTGAATTTTGTAGTGTATTTCAGTTAATCTACCTACCTACTGGTGTACTATGCTCCTAATAATTCAGAATTGAGACTTCCTGAAAAAAGACTCAGGAAAAGCTCGCCTCTAATGAGAAGTTCATCAACACTTTTGTCTTTTTATCATCTTTCTTTATCTTTGTTCTAACATTTATTCATTGAGGAGTGTGTACCTATATTCACTTTCACCTTTTAGCTTGAGGAATTTAAATGTCAATATATTTCTACATCTATCTAATGATCTACATAAGACAGTGATGCTATATTTTCATGGAGTGGGTATATGTGTTTGTGGGTGGGGTGGGGTGGGTGGAGGTGAGGTTATATAATTTGGAACCAGACAGATATGTGTGCAAATGCTATTTTTTCATATACTATTTATTCCCTTAGTGTCAACTGACAGACATAAAGACAAAGAGCAATATATTAAGGATTGCAGAACAGAAATAAAGGTAGAACTTGAAATATTGTAGCTTCACCATCCTTGGATTTCCTGCCCTTGCATTTTTTGATACATAAGAAAAACAGTACTTTATTTGTTTAGCTTAAGTCTAATGCATCCTTTAGAAATATAATAGGCTTATTACATAGGATTATTGACCTATCAGTGATGTTAATTTGCCATGCATGTTTCTTTAGCTACCTAAATATTATACAAAATATATTCTGATATGCACTTGTGATGTTATGAACAAAATAAAAATGCACTAATATGTATACTATATGGTAGTGTGTGTGTGTGTGTGTGTGTGTGTGTGTTGCTGCAATTCATGAGTATAGCTATCTTCCTGGGACACAGAGGTGGAAGTTAAAGGACTAACTAGAAAGGGACAGGCACTAAGGAAGGCACGAGATACATTTCTTCTTGGAAAACACTAATCCCATTTAGATATTATAAGGCAGTTGGGCAGAGGAAGTGGGATGAGATAATAAATTTCCAAAATTAATTAAAATATTTACCTAGGGACATTTTGGAAGAGTGCTCTTTATAGAGTGTAATAGATGACAACATAAAACCGTTTCCATACAATATTCTAGTTAATTAGCTTAATAATGAATTAGGTAATAGTCAGTTCCAGTCATAAAAAGATTTGGTTCACAGTTCTGATGAATGGCTGTGTCACATTTAGCAGTTTAGTAGTTATTTATAGATCCATGCTGAAGATTAATGCAGATTACATTTATTTGTCCCTGACTATTTAAGAGGTTAATCTTCAGCTAGGTTTTCCCAGCACCATGGGAAGAAAGATCTGGAATAGGATTCAAGGTAAATGTATAAAGGATAATACTGCCAAGTGTCTGCTCCAACAAAATTAAAGATAAATGTATTTCCTTTATGCACCCATCACTCCTGAAAGAGTAAACAGTCATCAAAAATCCAAGTAATGGCATTCTTAACAGTTTGATACTTTGTCAAAAAAACCCCAAAACACTACATTTGTTTACTTTGTTTCATGCTGGGAGGAATTTATTTGTTTATCTACTCTGCCCCATCTTCTCTTCTAAGAGAGATGATACACTAGATAGATGTGAAATAGTTGTCCAAGAAAACTGACTAATTTAAGAACAAAAACATTCACTTGGCTCATTTTATTTAACACAGTTCTGAAAGGAAGGTTTTAGATCACTCTGCTTTAAAAAAACCTGCTAGAAACCACTCCAGACTATGAAGATATCTGATAAAGATTAAATATACTTTTGTTTTATTTTAAAATTGGAATAACGCTGTCTAATTGACCTTGTCCTCTGGCAACAGATATGCCAGACCCTGAGGATTACCCTGAGTCTAGCTGGAAGTGTGCATAGATGGTCAGCATTTCACTTGGGAAGCAGACACAGGCACAGCCACAATAGAAATACGAATTATTTCAGTGAACTTCTTCCTTTTTATACTAAAGCAGATACCTTTGAACGAGATCAATTATAGGACTTTCTCTAAAATTTTTGGCTAAAATAACTATTCATATTGCTGTTAATGGCAATTTTATGTGTTATCACTTGGGAAATTCAGAATAATAAGAAACAAAATTGCAGTTGCTCAGAAAAGAGAGATCAGGAGAAGAAATCTAAGCACTGGTTTAGAAAATCCTAAGAAGACTATTCTAATGACTGAACTAAAACTGGGTCTGTAAGATTTCTTTTTAATATTCAAACTTCTATATGAAATGTTTTCAATGATTTAGGGCTTATGAATACCTGTGAATCAATTTCATTGCTTTGATGTGCAATATATCAATCTCATTACACTGACTCATATATGCTATTATTTTCTATTAATAATTCCTATAAAAGTCACTCTGGAGTAAATATTTAAAAATAGAAGCTGCAGCATATATTCTGTTTCAAAAATATGAACCAAAATCATTCTTAGGATGTGTCATTGAGGAATATTTTGGGGGTTTTATGTTATTTCAAAACATTTTCCCAGTATTAAGCTAAAAAATAAATCCATTATTCACATTCTTTTAGAATTAGGTTAAGAGAATTACCAGCAAATTTCATTTTACTAAATAGACAAAATTAAGTAGTGGAAACAACTTTGTTAGAGTGACATTTAGACTCAAAACAGAAATTTTTTTAAAGATATATTTATTTATTTGAGAAAAAGTGCATGCATGCACATGCAAGTGGGGAAAGGGAAGAGGGAGAGAATCACCATGTAGACTCCCTGTCCAGCACAGAGCCTGACATGGGGCTCAAACCCACGACCCACCCATGAAATCATGACCTGAGCCAAAACGAAGAGTTGGACACTCAACCAACTGAGCCATGCAGGTGCCCCTCAAAACAGAATTATAATTCATTGTCCTCCAACTTCCTACCCATTATTCAGTTCCCTCTATGGAAAATAAATATCCACCAAACCTCTATCTGAAACTTCTGGAGAGTTTTTAAAATAATTTTTTTTTTTAAAGATTTTATTTATTTGACAGAGGGAGACACAGCAAGAGAGGGAACACAAGCAGTGGAGGTGGCAGAGGGAGAAGCAGGCTTCCTGCTGAGCAGGGAGCCCGATGCAGGGCTCGATCCCAGGATCCTGGGATCATGACCTGAGCCGAAGGCAGACGCTTAACGACTGAGCCACCCAGGTACCCCCAAAATAAGTTGTTTTTAATCAGCTACAAATTCCTCTATAACTGTCACTAATTTGTTCTTATTTTGTCATCTGGAGCAGGACGAACAATACTATACACCCTGTGTGATCTTTTTCCAGTATACATTCTTAGCTGGACATTGTTTTTCTTTATAAACAGCCCCAAATTAATCTCAGGATCCATTAATACATAAAACTTAGAGGTCTTTTTTTTCCTCAGTCAGTAAGAAAACTGATAATAAATTATTTTCTTATCACTTCATAGCCCCTTGAACCTTTAGATACAATTGTCCATGTAAAGTCGATTTCCCAAGATTATTTTTATTATGACTGGATACTTGAATTGGTTCCAAAGAGTTGTATTTGGGACAATTTTTAAAGATATGGGAAAGACTGTGCTCAGTTGCTCCTTTCATATTGAATTTTAAGGCTCGCTCCCAAGTTAGATTATCATGTGGTTATGCCTCTATTACCTCTACAAATATAAAAACTAGGAAAACTCAAAGTTTTTTCTAACAGTTGTATTCTAGGAGTGACTTATTTGACAGCTGATGTCACACCACTACTGAGATTGACTGAGTTGAACTCTCCCCACTTTTAAGTGGAAAAAAAAAAAAAGATGACATGAATATGAGTAACTGGGGCAAATGTCACAGTACCAGAAAGTGAATTGAGATTTTTAGACCTAAAGTAACAAAAAACTTTTGAAATAATAAATTGCACCTATATATAGTCTTGTAAATAAAAATAATTCTTTTAAAGAATAGTAAAGTTCATGCTAAAGTTTGTTTTTATTTTTTTTCAAAGCCTTAGAAAGGGCAAAAATAGAACTGATGATAATAATAAAGCAAAAATTTTGACATCTTCTATCAATTTGAATGGCATGTTACGTTGCTTTCCTGTAAGATGAATCCTAAGGTAAAAAAATATTCCTTGCTGGATTCAAATATGCAATTGTGTGTATTTTTTGATATTTCTGTTTGAAAAGGAAAGATCAAGGATGCAAACAATTTGGTTTTTCACAATAAGTAATTATGTTGGCAAGGATGAGAAAATTTTTGTTTCATTAGGCAGGTCCTCATAAAAGGAAATGCGGGATGGACGTTACCTCAGTTACCTCAGTATATAGAAATTTAGGGGATGGACATTACCTCAGTATATAGAATTCCTAATTTTAACATTTTTTTTTAAAGATTTTATTTATTTATTTGAGAGAGAGAATGAGAGACAGAGAGCATGAGAGGGAGGAGGGCCAGAGGGAGAAGCAGACTCCCTGCTGAGCAGGGAGCCCGATGCGGGACTCGATCCCAGGACTCCAGGATCATGACCTGAGCCGAAGGCAGTCGCCCAACCAACTGAGCCACCCAGGCGCCCCCTAATTTTAACATTTTAATTTATGGGAACACTAACCTACAAAATACATGAATAAAGGTTGACATAAATGGGTGAAGAATTAGTTAACCCAACTGCTTTATATCCAAATGCTCTTTTATGTGTGATTGACAAAACATCATTTTTATATATGATAACTTAAAAATGCATATCCATGTAGATTCCCTTGGGAAAAAATAATTTAGTTGTACCATAAACTTAAAAATGAATAAAAGCTTTTATAATGATGGAAAAAAGTTAAGTAATATTTCTGTTTATTCTATGTTTTTAAGAAACTGTCTGAAGGAAAAATTCCAAAATATATTTTGTGTTTAGGATTAATTGAGCTTCTTAGATCTGTGGGTTTATAGTTTTTATTCAACTGGAAGATATTTTTGTATTACTTCTTCAAGTATTTTTCCTGATCCTTTTCACTGAGGGATTCCAATTATATGTATGTGTATTAAGCTGTTTGAAATTGTTCCATGGCTCTCTGATGCTGTTTATATTTTATTTTCTAATCTCTCTCTTCTTGGTCTGTATTTTATTTTAGATAGTTTCTTTATTTTATTTTATTTTTTTTAAAGATTTTATTCATTTATTTGAGAGAGAGAATGAGAGACAGAGAGCATGAGAGGGGGGAGGGTCAGAGGGAGAAGCAGACCCCCCGCCGAGCAGGGAGCCCGATGCGGGACTCGATCCCGGGACTCCAGGATCATGACCTGAGCCGAAGGCAGTCGCTCAACCAACTGAGCCACCCAGGCGCCCTATTTTAGATAGTTTCTATTGTAATGTCTTCAAGTTCACTAATATTTTCTTCTGCAGTAACTGATCTGCCTTTAATCTCAGCTATTGCATGTGTTATTTCAGACAGTGTTTATTTTTCTATTTGTCTAAAGTTTGATTTAGATTATGGTTTGGATTTTCTACATCCACCATTCAAAATCTCAGCATTCCTCTACCTTCTTGAGCCATATATAGTTCAAGTTATAGTTATATAGTTATAATAACTGCTTGCATGCTCTTGTTTATTAATTCTATCATTTGTGCCATTTCTGGGTCTCTTTCTATTGATTAAATTTTCACCTTCTTATGGATTGTCTGCTTTTTTGCATACAGATAATTTTTTATTGAATACCAACTGCTGTGAATTTTGCTTTTTTGGGTATTGGATATTTTCATATCCCTATAAATATTCTTGATCTTGTTCTGAAGCACATTTAAGTTATTTTGAAAACATTTGATTCCCTAGAGGCTTGCTTTTAAAATCTGTTCGATGAAACCAGCGCAGCCTTGAGTTTCTGACTAATCTTGCCCCACTACCTGGCCAAAACCCTTCTGATAACTCTACTTGATGCTCTCTGAATCATGAGTTGTTTTCCATTTTGGCTTGTGACAACAAGAATTACTCCTGACTCTGGTTTTGTTTCAGATTAAGTGGAAATATAATCCTTATAGATTGTTCTTTCACTGGTCTGGGTTAGTTTCTTCACCATTACATGTGAATCATTTCTCAGCTAAGAGCTCTAGGATGACTGTTTTTGCAGATCTCTGGAGCTCTCTTTTGTGTAGCCCTCTCTTCTATGGTATTGTGCACACGAGACTCCAGCCACCTTGACTTCTACAGATGTGCAGTTCTTCTTCTAGATAATTGCATTTTTACCACAGGAACTTTTGAGATTTTCTTTCTGCATATTGGTCCCATGTTCCTGACCTCTCCTGGTTTTAATTCACTATGTATGTTGTCTCTGTTAAGTTCCTGTTGCTTTTCAATTCAGCTTCTCTCTTGAAACCTGCATAAACTATAGGTAAAATATTAGGAAGAGTTTAGATATTTTTTTATTTGCTCCCTCTAAACTGCTGCTGTTGTTTTTCTCTTGCTTTTTAACTTTGAATTCTATTATACAATTATTCCTTGTTACATTATGTTAACATTTCAATTACTTTTCATGTTATTGTGGCAGAAGGTAAAAACTTTATTCCGGGTTTTGCATAATTTTAAGCCAGGGGTAGGCAAACTACCACCCATAAGCCAAATCTGGCCTTCAACTAGTTTTGTAAATAAAGTTTCATTGGACCACAACCTTGCTCATTTGATTACATATTGCTCATGGTTGCTTTCACATTATATTGGCAACACTGAATAGCTGTGACAGAGCTCATACATCTAGCAAAACCTAAAATACTTCCTTTCTGGTCCTTTACAAAAAATGTCTGCCAACCCTGTTTTAAGCTTAAGTATGTGTGTGTTGGGGGACACTTGTATAAATATACTTAGTGTTTATATATCAAAGCCAAAAGTGTTTTCAGACTTAGTATCAAAGCATCTGAATTAAAATTCAGCTGTAAAGCTTATCAACTGTTTAATTTTATCCGGGTTACTTGACCTGCTTAAAACAGCCTAATTTCAAAATGGGAGTATTTATACCTTTAATACTTATAATTACAAATAAATGATAAAATGCACTGAAATTGCTTCATTCATAATGCACATTCAGTATAGCCCCTTTTTTCTCCCATTACTAAAATGAAGCTCATGAAAAACAAAATAGGGAATATATACATTTCCTATACAAAATAGAAAATATGTACATCTGAAACTTCATTAGATTAGAAGTTTGCTCTCTTTCATTTTTGTCTAGGTGTCGATCTTAACTTCTAAATTCTTAAATTCTTAGAAGAGGCAAGTACTCATACAAAATCTTTAACAAGGAACTGATTTTTAGACTGAAGCCTTTAGGTAAATTAGATCACTTCATAGCTATGGGATAATATACTCTGCTCATAATTCCAGATATGTTTTATAGCAGAAATCTTTTTCTTTTTTTTCAAAAATCTTCTTGCTTAAAGGTAGTTTTTTTTCTTTTTCTTTTGGAGGTTTATTTACCATTCCGTGCACGTTGTTTCAGATACCCAGAGACCCAAATGAGAATGTCAGTTGTGAGCTGGGCTGCGGTACATCCATGCCCACATCATTTCTGTGTCCTCCCCCACTTTTACATTTTAAATGCTAAAAAAATCAATTTTCACATTTAAGTTATTGAAACAGACCATTTCCCTGAGTGGTAACTCTCTCTCTCTATGAGAAGAGATGAGTAAAACTCCCATAGTCATGAGAGTCCTCTGGCTCTCCCGGGACTGAGAAGACCTTGAGAGTGTTTTTGTCTACAGTTCTGAAGAAGAAAGATTTTGGGCAGGCCACACTGGAAACTGTTTTTCCTTCTGGCGCAAGTGCTCTGTAGCATACAGAAGACGGGAAGTTTGATGTTTGCTTTTCTTTGTAAATGGGACACGAAAGTGCCGATGGCTGCGCTTTAGCTTCGTATCCAGTCTAAAGTGCCAACAGGGAGAACATGAAAGGCTAAATTGAGAACTGCGACTTCAGAAAACTGAAATCATTCGGGTAGGCAGAGTTTGATTTTTCTACTAGGCTGATTTACTTCCTGAACATTCTAAAAATAAATGTATGAAATGTCAGACATATCCTGTGAAATATAGTCATAGAAGTAAAGAAAATATTTTAAAATATGCATACATATTATTCACGTATTTGGATCAAGACTAAGAGAAAACAAGAGAATGAAAAGCTTAAAAAAATAAGAAAATGAAAATTCTGATCTGTTTGGTCATAGGCTTGTAACACATTAATTTTTCTTGTTTTGAAATGTCTTACTAGGTTTCATAATAAAATAAAGTTTATTTTAGAAGGTGTACATTTAAGATGAAATGATGAAATGTGAAATTGTTTTGTGAAGAAATATTAGGCTTCATACTGTGTATATAACTTTAAACTACTGATTTAATTTTTATTAATAGTATTTATTAGGAAAATGTTTTCCTTCGTGTTTCAATTTAGCCTATTTTTAAGTCCTTTGAAAATACAATTTGATCCCTATTGTTTTCACTAAATTACCAAAAAAAAATCTTGATTTTGTTTCTTTAAAATATTTTAATTAACAGATGACATGTTATTGATTTTATGAATGCCTGGTGGGGTATCTGAGTTTGTCTACCAAAATGCTCGTAAGTCTCAGTGTTGGCTATTCATTGCCATCAAGGATTATTAGATTCAGACTCTAAAAGGATTTCAGTAGACTAAAATTTACCTTATCTTATATCTTATGTGCCTCTGCATGTAGCATATATTGAAAACATCTTAAGCATCTTAGTTAACTGATCATTTGGTTACACATGAGTGGAATTTAGTTGCCAAGAAAATTAATATAATCCAACTCGGAATTAATAGAAAAACAATATCTCAGAAAAGAAACTGGGACTCCCACTTGGCTGGCCAAGGGTACATCTTTAGCATCCTATTCAGTTCTGGCTGCTGTTTTAAGAAAAAATAAAACCCAAACTGAACCCATTCAGGGCTGTGAGGACATTTTGAAAGCAATCTGAATAAGAGATGAGGGAACTGGATATGTCTACCCTGAAGAAGATTAGATGACAGGATGAAGATGTTGTGTCAGTCTCAGCTATTTGAAAGATACCACGTAGGAAAGAGTTGGAAACTCTTCTCTTTGGCTTCATAATGGTATAATCAAGATCAAATACCAGAATTTAAGGAGATGAGTTTGCGTTCAAGAGGAGGCAGAATTTTAGTGCTACCAGAGATGAAAATTGTAGGTTTTGACAGGTAGCGAGTTCCCCATCTCTATTAGATCATCTTTTGACAGGGTATGTTCAAGGGAATTGAGGGATTGTCAGCTCAATCAGATTTTTTTAAGGTTCTTTCAAATTCACAGAGTATGAAATCTATAAATTTGTTCACACACACACATGCATACACAAAGCAAAAGCTAAAACAATTTCTTTCTGCACAAAGTTGGAGAGAGGATCAAGCCAAGTTTGTCAAACTGGTTAGGTCAGTTGCAAACCATAAGTAAAGAAATTACCCAGTTGTTTTTTTAATCAATGGTGAATGGTGGTGCTCTTCCAACTGAAAAAATGCATTCGATTATACATTATAGTTTCAGTAGTATCAGCTAAACTGACAGTTAAGAATCAGATGATTGTTTAAAAAATAAACAAATAAAATAACCTTGTGTGAGTTTCCAACCTCCCCACCCCAAACAGGCTTACACATTTGGTGAAATAATGTTTTGTTATAATGTGTAAGCCTTATGAAAAACCATAACATTTCTTTTTTAATGTTTTCCCCCATGCCTAATTAGTGTTATTTAATTTAATAATGTGTGATTTAATAATAAAAATATGAATGACCATATTATAGGGATTCTAAGATGTTTAAGACCTCTCCTCGTCTAGTGGGAGAGGAAGGTAAGTTTACAAATATATACAGCTCAAGAATATGTGTTCAAGATATTATATAAGGGGGAAAAATAACTAAACAGAGTTGTACAGAACCAGAGAAAGGAGAAATACATTTATTCAGTTAATTCAATGGAGGCTTCATGAGGGAGGATGCATTTGATGGCTACATCAAAGAGGGTGTGAAATTTGGAGAGAGATGAAAGAAGGCACCTTAGAAAGAGTTAAGAGTCTGAAAAACACACTAATGTGGAGAATTGTGTTTATGTTCTATTGACCATTCTCCTGTGGCTGATTCATGGAAGCCTAGAAAATTAGAGGCCTTTACCAGACCCCTCTTCTAACTTAAGTCACATTCATCTCTATTATTTACATTGTTTACCAATGTAATGCCCTCCGAGGTTTTCTTTCAGCTCATTACCCCAGCCTCTATTAGAGTTTCCCTCCTGTGCTTACTCTTACCAGACTCTCTCTCTCTCTCAGGACATATAGTATTAATTTCACTTTCTCACATCTGCTAAGCTCTTTCTGATCCTTCTGCCCAGAATGTTCTATATCGCTGTCTGTCCCACCACCCTATCTTTCCCTAGTTAACAGCTCTTTATTCTTTATGCTGCAGCTACTATTTCCTTCAGGAAATCTTCCCTGACACTCCAACTTGCATACCTCCTGTGTGCTTCAGTCGACCAGAACTTACACTGTGGTATTACCACACTTGTTTATAATTTCCTATTTTCCTGTCTGTATTCTCCATCAGCCTAGAAATACATGAGAGCAGGAGCTCTTGTTTCTCCATTACTCAGCGCTGTGGTTGCCAAGGAGTGTGTATGAGCATAGCGGTTATTCTTGGTTCAGTGAATGAATAAGCAAATGACTACTAGATTCATTAGCATCTTAATGTATTGAGAATTATTAGAGTGTGAATATAGACTATCCAAACTAGTGGCATAGGGATAACAGGGCTAGAGACCCAGAGTAGCCTGGGGCAGCTGAAACACCGTCTTGATTAGACACTGATGACTAGTCAGTGAGACAATATCTCTTTGGAATTCACTCAAATAGAAAAAGTGGGTTAAAATGTGAGAAAAAGAGATTAATAGCAAGAGAGTGAAAAGAAAACAAGATCTTTCCATATTTTGTGTCAAATAAATGTATATTAAAAGTATAAGACATTGACAAAAAGTATCAATTATACAGCTAAGAAAAAAGTCAATAATGGAACATTTTTTAATGGAACATATTTTTAAATAATGGTTATGTCAAGTCAAGTGGCATAAAATAATGGCTGTTATCGATTAGTGAAATTTTAAATAAACATATTAACTATGGATAGAAAATTTGTAAGACCAAGTTTCTATTTTATGTTCATGTTTTCATTTTTGTTTTTGTTTTTAAACATTAGTAAATGGAAATACATGTGGATTTAAAGCTACACTAGAAAAGCTCTATTTCTAGGGATGCCTATGTGTCTGGTTTTTTGACTCTTGGGCAAGATAAGGACTGTTAAATTCAAAATGTAATGTTTAAGATCATAAACTCCCTGAAGACCCTCTGGGTAATTTCTTTACTTATGGTTTGCAACTGACCTAACCAGTTTGACAAACTTGGCTTGATCCTCTCTCCAAACCAAGATTCCTTATACAGATTTAGTCGTTCAAACCACAGACACAAGGACCCTTGGGGAGCTTGAACATGGGATATCTCTTAGATTACAGATGGAAAAAGTCTGCACTCTATTTTTCTTCCTAAATAAACTGACAGTATTGTGTCTTTCTAGAGCCTTGTAAAAAGCCAAACATTTATTTAAAAGGCATGGAAACTGAAATTAAACTCATAATAGTTTCCCTCCCTCCCTTCCTTCCTTCCTTTCTCCCTCCTCTCTTTCTTTCTTTCTTTCTTTCTTTCTTTCTTTCTTTCTTTCTTTCTTTTCTTTTTTATCTTTCTTTCTTTCTTTTCTTTCTTCTTTCTTTCTTTCTTCTCTCTTTTTTTTTCTTTTTTTTCTGTCTCTTTTGTTTTCATGATAGCTTTAGCTCATCCAATTTTAATGCACTCCCCCCACCCCAGTATCTTGACATAAACAGGTAAGTGCATTTAGAATTTTTCAAAGGCCTAAATTCAGTGCAAGTTTTAGAAAAATAAACTTTAAAAGTTGTGTATCATATATGCTGGCCAGTGCATCCAGCAAAATGACTGTGTTTATAATTTGTGATTATTTGTATGTTAGATTTAAGAACAAAAAGACATGAGGGTGCCTGGGTGCCTCAGTTGGTTAAGCGTCCTACTCTTGATTTCAGCTCAGGTCATGATCTCAGGGTCCTGAGATTGAGCCCTGTGTCAGCTCCGCGCTGGGCGTGGAACCTGCTTAAGATTCTCTCTCTCCCTCAGCCCCTCCCCACCACCATCTCTCTCTCTCCCCCTCTGGGGGGGGTGGAGGAGTAAAAGACCTGAGAAGAAACACAATTACATTTATCTTAAAAATCAAGTCATTAACTCTTTTATTGCCTGATTTGTGTCTCAGGTGTAATATAAAATGAAAAAAATTAAAAGAAAAAAAGAAATGAAAAACGTTGCTTCTCAAATAGCACATAACAATAATTATGGTGATTCACAGGCTACAAATTGTGTGACAGGCATTGTGGTAAGTCCCCTACCACTCTGTTTTTATTTGATCCTCTCACTTATTAAAATAATTATTAGTACTCATTTATGAATAAAGCTTTTTTTAATTTTTAAACTAAAATTCTGATTGAATTTTATATCATACCCATGAGGGTAAAGCTAATGTACTAATAGCAACTGCATTCAGTTAAAGAAAACCAACAAAGTTAAACAATAGCTTAAACAAAATAAGGATTTCATTTCTTTATCACAGAAAGAGAAGTCTAAAATTAGGCATTTTAGGACTAGTATGGTGGCTCCCTGATGAAATCAGGATTTTGGACTTTGATATCTCTATATACCTAATTCTTTACTCCTGTTTCCATTGTCTCCCTAGTGAAAATAATAATAATAATAAGAAGAAGAAGAATAGTAATAAAAAATAAAAATAGTGTTCCTTAAAATCCAGAATCTGGTTTTCCTTTTAGAAAGAAAAAGGGCTTCTTTCTTTTCTAGTTTATTCTCCTGATAATGGAAACCCTGTAAAATATTTACTATTTGCTAGGCTGACCGTACTTGACTGAACTAGTTTAACTGTCAGAGAACATTGTGAAATATCAACAATAAGAGAAATATGTTCTGTTAGTGTAAGATACAATTTATTTTAGGTGCTTGCATGATGTCCAAGACCACTATAGCAATGCTGATTTATTACTACTTCCATTCCCCATTTTTCTATGGCATAGAAACATATTTTTGCAGAATTATAGGAGCAAAGTTATTATAAATACTCAAACTGCTTTGTTTTAGCATTTGATTTGTTTGCCTTACAAATCCACATTCCTGACTCTGATCAAACCTTAAATCATGTTGGTACTGAAATTATTACAGGATCATTGAAGATTATTTGTTTTTTCTTGACCCTTGCTTGAAAATCAAGGCATTTTATGTGATATATTGATAAAATATACTCAGTAGCAAGTCAAAGTCATGTGAAACTGAGTTAGCTAAGTATATTCTAATGCAGATACATTAAAAAGAAAATCACTTAAAAAAAATTCAGTTGTATGTTAAGAATATGGCAGTTTAGAAAATCAACTTATGATATTTTAAAAAATATGAAGAAAATACTTTAATGAATGTGGTCAATTCTAAAATTAGTTAATTTTGAGAGGAAATCCCTCAAGCATATGTTAAAAATTAAACTTAGAAATCTATTATTGGTATTTATTTAAGCCACTGATATTAAGTACAGTTTCTGTGCCAGTCAAAATAGACTTATATCCTAACAGAGACAGATTGTAAGTTACATCCATAAGTTCATATCTGTTTTACTCATACTCAAAATTCTCAGAAATTTTCCATAGAGTACATTACAAGGAAGAATTTGAGCCAACAGATATATGCTGTTCCTTATACTTACGTTTGTAGCATTTAGCATAGTGGTTGCCATTAAAAGGAATTCAATAAATATAAATAAATTAATAAGTGAATATATTAAAAGAAATTGGTGACAGAATTTCTAGGATAGAGATATTTTATGATATTTAAAAGAAGCACAGGATACCCTAGCTGTTTCAATATTATGTCTGTTTTATAATTTAAGTTACCATACATCCCCTGGTGTTTAATCATGTTTGAGTAGAGCTTATATATGTTTATGCATACATTTTGAAAATTCTTATTCTTTTTATTTAGTTCAAGAGCACTACTCAACTTATTGAAATGAAACTTTCTTTAGGTTTTATTATATTCCAGTTCAGTTTAAAGACAATAGTGTTTATATCCTTTTTTTTTTTTTTTTTTTTGCTTCAGACATTCTAGATCAGACAATTAGAAGCAAGACAACTGTGCATTTGTTGCCTACAACACTGGGAAGATTCATTTTCTTTACCCATTAACTGTCATATCAAATAAATAGGCTGAGAGTTTATTTGTGATAAATGAATTCTGTTTAATGCAATGAGACAGACTTTTAGTTTGAGAACCTAGCATAGTGTCAGTTAAATCTCCTCTGCTGATTTAATTAGCAAGAACTCAATGTTAATTATTTTGCATTTAAACCTTAGAAGCCTCACAGATGAAAAAATATATAATCCTTTTTGAAAATGAAATAATAAAAACCCAGTAATAAAATCAGTTTGTATGGTTTTTAAGGGTGTGTAAATGTGTTAGACAGCTAATGAATTATTCAACACTGTACATGCTTGGAAGATGTACAGATTTTAATGAGCCTCCCTAATTCTACTTTCATACTATCTTACATTATTTTATTCCAAGTTGTTTTTATTGGATAGTGTTCATTAGAAGAAATATTCATCAATTTACCATATCTTGAAAATGAGGAAAGATAAAATATTTATTTGTCACAAATTCTTATCAATTAATTAATTAATTTTACTGCTCTATATAAGGTAAGCAAAACATAAGTAGAAATCTCATTTTTATTATGTTTTTACCCCAAAGCTATATGTCAAACAATTACATAAAGTCCAATTTTAAATATGTGTCAACATTCTAAACTGTTTTGTTATGCCTCACTTTTGAACTCCTGGCTCAGACAAAGCTCAGTAAGAGAGACTGCTAGATATACAAAACCTTGCTTCATCATAATTTTTTCAGAGGGACAGAAAATATCTCTTATTCCTTTCACTGGCAAAATGACACTGGGATGTATTGGGATGGTTCTAAACATTTAATGCTAAGAAGAAATGTGTTGGGTTTTTGTTTTGGCTTTTGTTTGTTTCTAAATTTTGAGTGGAGAAAAACTAAAGTTCAAAATAATTGTGTTTGAGTGCGCAAAGAGCTGTCATGACTCAGAGGATAGAGGACCTAATCTCTCATCAAAGGATCTAGAAATCAGTGCACCAAGGGGTTAACAATGGATGTCTCCAGATAGGAAGAGTTTGGAGGGTTTCCTTGCTTTCTTCTTTCTTTGTACATATATATATATATATATATATATATATATATATATATATATATATATATATATATATATATATATATGTTTTTTCCTCCAATAAATATGTTTTGTCTTTTGGAATATTACAGTGAGATTTTTTTTAAAGGTGTAGAGAATTTTAGAGCTAAAGGGTCAAGGAAGAGTAGGTGAGTATCTAAGAAGTGTTATCTCAGATTGCAAAATCTCCACGTCTTTCAACCTCAAACCTATATTAGTGGTTACATGTCTGTGTCGGTTGCTATTTCTAAGCTGACTATTAAAAGGTCAACTGGTACCAGTTACTGTTGGTCTATACTGGTGTAGAACATGGATCTATGGGGAATCAGGTACTGAAAATTAGGAGCAGGAACTCAGAGAAGTCTTCAAGAAAGAAGATAGATCTAGGAGGGAAAGGATGGCCTAACATGGGAAGTAAGCAAATGCCAAACTTTGTGCACTTAATTTGGCTAGATTCAAAAGAATTTCCTGCTCATTTCCAAAGAAAGTCAAGTGTACTTAACGTTAATCCATGCTATTATACTTCAATTTATTTTATTTTAATTTTGGAATTCGGCTTCTTGCAGTAGCTTGGGATTCCTACGGGGAACACAAGCTCACTTTGCATAGCCGGACGAATTACTGTAAAGGGGTCAAGCGCATGGGCTCTGGAGCATGACCTTGGGAAAGTGATTTAATTTCCCCAGAATGTTTTTTTTAATCCAAGTGGACTTGTGTTTTGTAACTATTAAACCACAGATTGTATAGAAGTGGTAAGAGATTCACTAATAATACTTAAAAACACCCACACTGTGATTTATTGAAAGTTAGTCCTCAACACAAGGATTTGCCGAACTGCAGAAGGAGCCGAGATGCCCTTCAACAGATGAATGGATAAAATGATGTGGTCCATATATACAATGGAATATTACTCAGCCATCAGAAAGGATGAATACCCGCCATTTGCATCGACATGGATGGAACTGGACAGGGTTATGCTAAGTGAAGTAAGTCAAGCAGAGAAGGACAATTATCATATAATAAGAGATTCTGTCTCATGTTGTTTTTGTCTTTTACTCTAAGACTTTGGGAAATGACTTAACCTTACCACGTCAGGGCCTCATTCCTCAGATGAGGAACAAGATAACATATACCTCATATTATAAATACACACACACACACACAATATTATTTCTATAGAAAACTTAGAATGACAGATTTTACATAGAAGGTACTGTGTACTAGTGTTGCCAAGATCATTGTCCAGGATCGCTATGACTCATTCTTAAATATTAAACTTCATTCCTTTGCCAATGCACTATTATGAGAATATGAATCTTTATTTCACTCTTTTAGTTTCTTTCAGTTTTACTCTGTTGCCATTTGATCTAACTGAACCTACTCCTACTCCCACCCTCACCCTCATTTCCCACATGGTCTTGCCTTTATTCCTGCCCCCACCACTGACCACCACAGTCCCCTGGTTGAAATTTTGGTGTGCCATTCAGAGGTCCTCTGGTACGTGAGATATTTATAAGTTGCTCCTTATATTTAATCCCCAAACCTTGTGCTGAAATTGACATTCATTTATTATTGTTCACCTGGAAAGAAAAGCATTAGCCTCTATCCATTCTCTAATTATACCTTTGATATATTGCTCTCCAGGTGGTTAAGGATGAATAAACGCCTTTACTTCTCTTGATCAAGCAGAGAGCCCTCAGTAACCTGAATGATACCGCAGTAGTGGTTTCTTCACAGCTGTTTAGGTTTCTTAATTAAAGTTATTAAGCTCAAACTACCTCCATATTAGGAAATTAATTGTGCTCTAATTTTTTAAGCTCCTTGATAAATGGCCAGTGAAAATAGAAGAATCCTTAGCATGTAGCCTGTATCACCTGGCCATACTATACATTTAATAAATATTTATTGTTATATATCATAGGAAAATGATCTGTAGAATGAAATGAAACTGTAGAATGCAAAAGATACTGATTTGAAAAAGACCTAGATGAAGTGGTTTAGACACATGAAGTGGTTTATTTCGAAGCTTCTGTTTGTTTTATAGGCACAGTTATAGGTCTGAAAAAAAAATGGTAACAGCTGGTCTTTTCCCTTATGGAACTCACTGTTTAGTTTCATCAGATGTTCTAAAATGCACAACACACACACACACACACACACACATACATATCTACATCAGTAACACTAACAACACAACGCTACCTCAAAACATCCTGACAAGGGTATGAAGCATGTTGCACGTAGAAAATATGGGAAGCAAGGGCCACTATTTAATAATTTACTTCCCTTGAGCACTAACCAAGGACAAAGACCAATCTTTTATGAATGTTATACTATATACTTTCTTCCATATATCTTGAGTTCATCTGGATTCTTATAAAATAAATGATTCAATTTCCATAAAAATTTTCAAAGAGCTATGAATGTAATAAAGCATTTCCTTTTGGACATATTTGATTATTTTTTGGATAAAAGGAACTCCAGATCTTGCAGTTCTTTGAGAAAACATAAACAAAGACCAAAAAAAAAAAAAAAACCCAACATAAGTTTTATTGAAATTACACCAATTTTTTTGAAGCATGTTTTTTAGAACAATTGTCTCATAAGATATTCTAGGGAAAGGAATTTCTTCATTAAATATGTTTCAGAAACACTACATCCTATGTCTCTATCTTGATGCCTGAGAGTGAATTTAGACATATTGAAGTATCTGAGAAGATTTTCAATTAAGAAACATGTATAAATGGATTGGCCAAATCATTTTCAAACTTATTGGATCACAGAATTCCCTCTATTTCCCTCTTCCTATTTGTAGCTTGAGTTACACTGGTGTTTTGAGAATCATCTTGCTTTAGGCTGAATGTGTATCAATTCTGAGGCTCAAATACTGAGAATATGCATTTTGTCTTTTCATATTACCCAGAGAGAATTCTACAGTGAGCATTAGATTCTTGGATGATCTTTGCTTGTATTTGAATGCCGATAAGCTGGCTTCTACATTAAACATTAAGAAATCTCTTTTATTATTGTCATTCTTATTATTAAGCATTATTATTATCATTTAATCATGCCCCTCTATGTGAAGAGTGCTGCCACTCAGATACCCTCCCTGTGTAGTCTGAATGCTCAAACATTGCTAGGGGAGGGTAAACATGGGTAAAAAAGTGAAAAACAGGGAAAGCACACAAGGAGACTCTTTTCTTCCTTCAGATTGTCTATTCACTTCTCTTATATGCCTTGAAAGACTGTATGAGCACCACAGTGAAT
This sequence comes from Mirounga leonina, assembly GCF_011800145.1. Lineage (NCBI taxonomy): Eukaryota > Metazoa > Chordata > Mammalia > Carnivora > Phocidae > Mirounga > Mirounga leonina. The sequence continues at coordinate 4,409,735 of NW_023270418.1, forward strand.
GCTGTCTTTAATAAAACAAAAACAGTTTCAAACAATCCGTACATTTAGTGAAGCTGTGTTTAACTGGACTTGTCCAAATGCTGCCAGCTAGAATCCAAGACCAAGGCTTACTTCTGAATCAATAGCCTGTGCCAGACCCAAATTAAATGTTACTGCTGTCAGCTTCTTGGGTCCTCATTTTAAGCTTCACTGTGTCACTTAAACCAACAGGAATGATTTCTCTAGCTTACTTTTTTTTTTAAAAAAAAAAAAAACATCTTATTTCTGCACTTCATAATATCGTAGTCACCATTCTCTTTCTTATTTAAATGATATATATGATGCTCCTCTTTAATTGTGAAATAATGAACAAACTTCTGACCTGTTGTATTCCTCAGTCTCTGTTGAAAAGAACCTTCTCAAGGGTCATTGAGAAGACCTTTTTGGATAGCATATTAAATGGCCAAATAAAAATAAGAGGAGAAAAAATTGCTAAGGTGACTCCTGTTGTTTTGACTGTTATATGGACCTCTATCATTCCATTTTACTCCCCTATCACAAAAGCAAGGTAAAACTTTGACATTTGATCCTAGAATAATGTTACTAAAGTTAAATATTAGATACTTCTAAAGGCTTATGAGTAAATTTCAATGGCTGAAGACAAAAGTATAGCCAATTTATGATAACTATGATAAGAAGAAAAAAATTAGTAACACAAAAGATTCAAAATGTGAGTTCTTTTTTGATTTTCCTCATAAACAATTCTAATCTCTCCCTTCATTTTTCCCCACCAGGAATACTTCTGCTGTCAGTTAGACTATAAAAGAAGAGAAAAAGCTTTGCTCTAATGGTAACAACAAGAAAAATAGACAAAAAGTATAAGAATCATATTTTTCTATGAAGTAGAGAAGAGTGGAGGATTGAAAGAAGCTAAATGAACTGAATTTTATAGAGAAACAAACCCTTCAGAGAAGAGGAGAGAGCAGTAGCTACTTCTTTCTGAGGGTCATTGCCAGGTTTGGATTCAGAGTACCATGGGAGGAGTGAGGATGCCGAGAGCTAGTTGAAATGGACTGTAGATTGGAGGAACCCCAGCTCAGCCAAGTAATTGTGCCTCTCTCCCCATCCCACCCTTGAGAAAAAACAGTGGATAAAGACCTGGTAAGTAAAGAGAAGTCACCCAGTCTTGGCCATTCTCTAAATGACTGGATTCCAGAACTTTGTGGAATTGAAACCAGTAACAAAGCAAGCCTATCTGAAAATGCAGCCAAGTCTTCCAGCTCAAGTATGGACACCACTGAAAGCTAGCAGAACATAGCAGAGATCAGACTAGAGTAAAAAATTAGACTCATACTTATATAACCCACTGGTTTCAACAAGCACTTCAAAGGGAAAAGAGAAGCCTCTTTAAGAAATGTTGGGAAAACTTCCTTTCCATACGGAAAAAAAAAAGAACTGATCTCTATTATATGCCAAACACAGAAATGAATTTGAGATAGATCACACCCTTCACGTAAAAGCTAAAATTATAAAACTTCTAAAAGAAAGATAGGTGATGTAGGAGTCTGCCTCTAATCTGTCATCCCTTACAGTTGTTGTACCTGCCGTGGGACAGACGCTGCAACTGTGTCCCCACCAGCTGTAGCCTCTCTGTCAGTGACAAGTCCCCACATCCGGGAGCTACACAGACATGTAGACACTGCCCTGGGGGTAGTTCCTGCACAGGAGCCAAAGCTGAGCTGAGACAAGACCTCACTTTTCTCCAGGGAGACCATTCAGGAGACCAGAAAAATGGCCTCGGGGCTAAGAGCCAGGAGAGAATCGGCCTTTGTGTCATTCCATGATGTAGCTGTGGACTTCACCTGGGAGGAGTGGCGGCTGCTGAGCCACGCTCAGAGGATGCTGTACAGGTGTGTGATGCTGGAAAACTACAACAACTTGGTCTCCCTGGGAACTCCATTTCCCAAGCCAACACTTGTCGTTCTGCTAGAGCAGGGGGAAGAACCCTGGAAGGAGGAGAGTGAACATCTGCCCAGCCCCTGTTCAGCAGATGCAAAGCCAGAAATCCAACTTGATTCCTCCTCCGCTCTGGACTTCTGCAGTCGGCCAGTATGCCAACACGTGCTACATGATCATTGCCTTCTGATCTGCCCGGGCTTGCTAGCAGGCACTCTCTGCCCAGCCTATCCGAAGCAGAAGCAGCAACCACTTCCTCACGAAAGCTTCCGCAATGACGAAGTGGAAGGTGAAGGCAGAGAAAAGGGGTCCAAATCATTGTTTGAGAGGACAAGGGGCGGGTTTGCCTCCAGAGCTTTCTGCAGCCCACCTGACAGACAGCTAATAAGCTTGAGGGAAGGCAAGACAGTGGTGGAAATAAAGCTCAGCTCAGCTGAGAAGGCAAGCCGTTTAGAAACAGACAAAGTATTAAAGTGGGTTGATTTCTCAGGATTTGAAGTAGTGAACTGTGGAAATTGCGGGCTAGGCTTTAGCCAGAAATCAGCACTCTTTGTTCATCAGAGGACCCACTCAGGAGGAAAGCCTTATTTTTGCAGTGAGTGCGGTAGAAGCTTCAGCTATAAATCAGCTCTCATCACACACGAGAGATCACATACGGGGGAGAAGCCTTACCTCTGCACGGAGTGTGGGCAAGCCTTTAGCCAGAAGTCAAACCTAGTCACCCACAAGATGGCACACTCTGGGGAGAGGCCTTTCGCATGTGAGGAGTGTGGACGAAGCTTTAGCCAGAAGTCGACCCTCATCAGACACCTGAGGACACACTCGGGGGAGAAGCCCTTTGTGTGCCAGGAGTGTGGGCGGGGCTTTCGGGATAAGTCAAACCTTATCACACACCGAAGGACCCACTCATGGGAAAAGCCTTATGTGTGCAGAGATTGTGGGAGGCTTTTTAGAGACAGATCAACTCTCAGCAAACATCAGAGGATTCATTCAGGGGAGAATCCTCATTTGTGCACTGAATGTGGCCGGAGCTTTAGTCAGAAATCGTACCTCATAAAACACAAGAGGACACACTCAGGAGAGAAGCCTTTTGTGTGTTGGGAGTGTGGACGGGGCTTTAGTGATAAGTCAAATCTTACCACACACCAGAGGACACACTCAGGAGAGAACCCCTATATGTGTGCAGAGTGTGGTCGAGGCTTTAGTGTTAAGTCAGCTCTCATGACACACCAGAGGACACACTCAGGAGAGAAGCCTTACGTGTGCCAAGAATGTGGGCGAGGCTTTAGACATAAGTCAACTCTTGTTGCACATCAGAGGACGCACTCAGGAGAGAAGCCTTTTGTGTGCGGGGAATGTGGGCGAGGCTTTAGACAGAAATCACACCTCATCAGTCATCAGAGGACACACTCCGGGGAGAAGGCTTATGTCTGCACTGAGTGTGGGCAAGCCTTTAGCCAGAAAGCAAATCTAGTCAGGCACAAGATGGCCCACTCAAGGGAGAAGCCCTTTGTGTGCAGGGAGTGTGGGAGAGGCTTCAGCCAGAAGTCAGCTCTCATAAGACACCAGAGGACACATTCTGGGGAGAAGCCTTTTGTATGCAGGGAGTGTGAACGGGGCTTTAGTGATAAGGCAACTCTCAGCACACATCAGAGAACACACTCAAGGGAAAAACCTTGTATCTGTAGTAAGTGTGGGGAAGGCTTTAGGCTGAAATCACTCCTTATTAGACACCAGAGGACACATCTGTTATAAAGAAGCTTCATGCACAAGGAGTGTAAGCAAGGCTTTAGTAATAAATCAGATCATACCTCATCATGCAAGAAGAGAGAACTTTAGGGGAAATCTCATGTGTGCAAAGGGTGGGACTTCAGAGATACTAACTTTCATCAGACGACAGGAGAAGACCTACCTGTGTAAAACAATGGTCTTCAATTAGAAGCAATTTTATCCCCTGCCTAGGTGACAGTTGGTGAAACCTAGAGACATTTTCTTATCGTCACAACTGGGAGGATGCCACCGGCGTATAGTGGACAGAGGCCAAGGATGCTGCTAAACATGCTATGATGCACAGGACTGCCTCCCACAACGAAAGTCTCTCACCCTGTAAGACTTGGATCCCTTTAAGGCTAGCTTGGCTCCCAGATCCCTGCCATTGGCTCAAAAGAAAATTTCTTACACTCTCCTGTAGCTGAGTCTCCTGCCCAGACCTCCATCCTCCTCCCTCTCCTTCAATCCAGATCTAATGCCTCCCCCTGCCTTCTTTAACTCTTTCCATTTATTTTCTCAAATATGGTTTTCCCAATAGCCTCTTGCACATCTAGTCCCATCCTCTTTTTCAGAAGACTCCAACTCACACAATCACAAGGAGAGAATGGTAACTCTACAGCGAAGCAACTTGGCCCACACCGCCATAACAAAGTTAACCACTAACATTGAGACAGACTGTCGTCATAAGCCTCCTAATAGGATTCACTGAAAAAGATACCATATCATTTTTAAAATATATTTCTGCCAAAAAAGCCATTACTTAAGTCTTGTCATGAGAAGTCATTAAATAAACTTAAGTAATATTTTACAAAACAACTGTCCTGTACTTTTTAAAAATATCAAAGCCAGGAAAAACACAAAAAGGCTGACAAACTGTTGCAGATTATAGGAGACTATGGAGACATGGCCATACAACGCTTGATACAGGATTGGATTGTGGACTTTAAAAAGTATAGTCACGAAAGACTATGGACTGGACGATACTGCTTAATCGATGTTAAATCAATGATAAATGCAGCATACTGTGGTCATCTTTGCTTTGAAAATATACAAGTCAGTGTTTAGGGTTAAAAAGATACAACGACTCCAACTTATTCACAAATTGTTCAGGAAAAAAGTGGTCTGAAAATGTTCATAGAAAACAAAATGAATACATAAAATACAAACACATTTTCCAGGAGCTGGGGAGAGAAAGACAGACAGACAGACAGACGGAGGGAGAAAGAGGACACAAGTGGAACAAGTCTGAACCATTGGTAAATCCAGTTAAAAGGTAAAAGCAGTGCCTTATATTATTCTTGCAACTTTCCTCTTTTTGATATTGTATCAAAGTAAAAACATAAGCAAAAAAGGAAAAAAGGAAGGGAGGGAGGGAGGGAGGAAGGAAGGAAGGAAGGAAGGAAGGAAGGAAGGAAGGAAGGAAGGAAGGAAAGAAAGGTAGGTAGGCTGGGAGGAATGGAGGAAGAAAAGAAAAGAAAGAAAAGAAGGAAACTCCTGGGATGGTGGGTTGGTTGGTGGTTGGAATAATCACTGTTAGAATTGCACTGTGACCCAGCCCAGAATAACTAAACTCCTGAAGAAATTAGAAAGATTAGCCCATATCCTAACTGCCAGATAAAGGAAAGACCTTGCATTCTATGTGAAGTATCCATACATTAGTCTCCAGAATTTTTTTTTAAATACACAGTGTTCTGAATATAATTAAAAATGACCAGATATGAAATAAAATAGAAATATGTAACCTTACTCAAAGGAAAATGATAGAAGCAGACCAACAGGTCACCTAGTTATTGGAAATTGCAGCCATGGCTTTAAATCAATTATTATAACTACTTTAAAGAGTTTAGAAGAAAATTGGCAGGATATTTCAAAAGGAAAAGCAAAACTAAAAAAAGAACCAAATACAAATACTAATATTGAAATATCTGAATTTTTTTCCATGCCTGCCAATGCAGTAAAATTAACTGCCATTTTCCTTCCATTTCTTTCTGAAATAACTTTCATGAAGATTCAAACGAGTGATTTAAATAAACCCAGAAATAACATTAGAAGGGATCCTTTGCTTTGAAAGTTATTCATTTACTCATTCTTTAGAACTAGGAAAATCAGTTAATAAACCCTGATCTGGTCAACCATATTATGAAGAGGCACTACATTTAAAAGTTATTTTTCATATTTTGGACTCTAAAAATTATACTACTCTTCTCAACTCTGTCATTTGCTTCAGAAGCAGATATGCTTCTGTGATCCTTATTTAGAATTGTTTTTATTTCCAAATTTTAAACAGGATATTTGCTTTCTCTTAAGGCATCTGCCCAAGTAGTTTCTTTTTCATAAATAAATGTTTGAAAACTTATATCCTCTTCTAGATGAGCAAGACTCTTCGGTATCTTTCTCTGTCCCTCTCTCACTGTCGCCCTTTCTCTTACTGTTTCTGTGTCTATTGCATTTAGAACAACCCTGTCCCCTAAGTCAGTAAATATAACTTCTCAGTTTTTATAACTCGATTTCAAAGGAGCAAACCCATTAAAAGTCATACATTTTCTTGGGTGGGTTATTTTCATTAATCAATATTCCCATATTAAATGTTGTATAATAACAATGGACTGGCCGGATGCAATCCACTTAGTGTTGGGATTAAAATGGGTGAAATTTCCAGGGAATGATGAGTGTTTATTATGGAAAATGACCCTGCAATGAATATAATATGATGAAGATGTTTCAGGCAATGATGATTTGTGTTCTTTTTCTCGTATTCTTTGACATCAGAGAATGAAATGAATCGATTTCGGTTCACTGTGTTAACAACACTAACATTTGGGTTATAATTTATCTGTTTTCCCCTTTTGGCAGACAGTATGAGCTTATGTTAGATGAGTTTATTATTTCTTTTATATCTCAAATAAACCTTTTTGAAACTGAAGGGGTATTACTTGTCATTTCACACACACACACACACACACACACACACACATCTTCCAACCACAAAACCTATGATTTTGTACAAGATTGTTATTAAGAATACTTCCTTTGGAAAAGTTTGGGACAAAATGAACAGCAAATGCATAAGGATTTATTCCTATAAGTTTTATATTATAATTCAATTTGTGTAATCTTGGACCTTTCTGCTTAAACTCAAATACATATTGCTTTATGAGTCTAACATGTGGAATTAAAAACAAAATGTGAAAAAGAGCCATGGGTGGTGTTACTCTGGAACTGTGACATGAGAAGTGGTTAGTAAGTTTGTCCACAATATCTCCTTGTCAGACATTTCTCTCTGGAGTGTCCTCCAGCAAGAGCAGAAGGAATCTAGATAGAGAAGTTTCTTTCTAGATATTTGGTCCTCAGAGGAACATTTCTATGCATTCCCCATCTGTTAAATCTGGGTTGGGGGACAAGATCCTCTGTCAACTTCGAGGTGCTAGCTGTGATGTACAATAGTAGGAAGGCCACAGGAAAATAGAATGATTAAAGCAAGAGACTGATGCCGATAGATTTGGATATTGATGGATTCAGTTACCTCCTACTTCCCTCACCTTCTTACACCCAGGGAGCTAAATCACAATTGCTGTTTCTATGCTGTAATCTTGGCAAATATAGACAAATTGTCATAGTAGTGAAGATCAACCTGCAAAATGCAGTGGGAAGAGTCATAGGGATCACCTGCGTTCACACTCTGGCTCTACCCTTGAATTTGCCCCATGAACTTGAAAAATATTGGGTACCTCTAAAAGCTTCATTTTCTCATCTGCACCATTATTAATATTAAATGACAATATGTAAACTAGGATTGTGGTAAGTAATCCTTTAAAAAATACCCTTTTACTTCTGCTGTGCCCTATTTAACTGGAATTAATAAGAAACCGAGTAGGTCCATGGCAGTTGCAGCTTCAGATCGTTTTATGACCTTGATCAAGTCATGGAACTTCTCAGAATTTCTTTTGACCATCTGCAAAACCAGGATAATCAGAGTTGACACCTGTTTACCATGCTGTGAAGATGAATGTAGTAACATCCACAAAGCAGGCTGCACTTTAGGGAAAGCCAAATGCCACTTGCAATAAAAATAACAGCAATAATAACATTAAGAAATATTTATTTCCCAGATACTCTCTGAAGAGATTTGGGCATCTTTTGTCCAGGACATACTGGCCTCTAATTAAAAACAAATACTTGCCACTTTTCATTAAAGTCCATTTTAGCAAGTTGTTACTGTCCTATAATATACCTATTGAGTGCCTTGCAGATTAACAGAAAACGCCTGTTTTACAAATAAATGCATTCAAAGCCTTCCAAGTTCTCACTGTACCATGCAGGCAGCCAGTGGAAAACCTCACCAGGTCACATTCTGTGCACAGTTACTAGTCAGCCAGCAGAATTTTTCCCAAAAATTTTATGTGCATTGCCCTGAGCAAATTTTAAGCTTTTTAATTGGGAGATTTTACCAGGATTTTTGATTACATGTTGCCTGACAGCAATGTGTGCCAAATGTATATGGTACCATTAATCTCTGTGTATTACATTTAAACAGATCTAGTATTGTCTTGGCTTTTAGTAATATCTGTGGGACCTTGCTATATTTAATTTGAGGTTTTGATTTTTCACCATACCTCTAGGAAAAGCACTGTCAGCATTAGACTGTTTTTTAATGCAGCTGTGTATTTAAGAGATGAACAAATAATGTGTTCAAAAGCTTGACATCTGCTTATTAAGGAAGCCAGCATGTTTTATGATATGTCTTTAGTTTTTGAAATTCCTCAGCTACCATTGTCTAGCTATGGTTTTCAACATATGGCTTATAAAATTATATCTTTAAGTCTTTCTTCTAGACAGACTTGATGCCTGAACATGTTCTACTGAATGCTAAATGATTCAATGAGGCGTATTTAAAGCACAGTCCATATATTCAGGGCTAGTATGCTGGAGAAAAACTTTATCTGAGTGTCATTGTCTGGACTGAAAGAGAAATGATAGTATAAATGACCTTCTAAATATGTTGGTGGTCAAGTCGTTACCTAGCATGTAAAGAAGGAAAATATTTTTTTAAAAAGTCAGAGCCAAATAATACTAGGAGTAGAGAAAGAGAGAGAGAGAAACAGTCTTTCAGGAGAATTCTTTGTGCTTTTCAGAACAGAATCCATTGAAGATATACATCAGTGATGCACAAAATTCAAGCAATGGCTGTTCTTTGGTTTTCTGCTGACTCAAATGGACTTTTAGCCTTTTCTCTGTAAGATTTGAATGTTACTTTAAAATAGACTGATTTACCAGAGTCTGTTTTTCTTGCTGAAGAAAATTAAAAGGATAAGAGAATAAAAGGAATCCTGTTTATGAGGCTGAGCACGTTCAGAATTGTAAAGGCTCCCTCACACTCAGTAACCCTCAGGGGGCCAGTGTGATGGTCTCCCAGTAGGACTGTCAGCTTCTCCCATGCTCCCCATCCGTCCTCCACAGAATCGTTAGGTGGATCTTCCTGAAGCCCGCTGACTCCCGATTGTTTTACAAATAAATGCATTCAAAAAAAAAAAAAAAAACCACAAAAAACAAAAAACAAATAAATGCATTCAAAGCCTTCCAAGTTCTCATCCCTAGTTGAGTTTATGACCTCTTCCCACTGCTCCCTTATACTTACTAGACTTTGTACCTAAACGACCTACAGATTGAATCATGTCCACGCTTTCCGACTTCGATCTTTTTTCTCACATTTCCCATGCCTTGGACACAGTTTTTACTTTTCTGTATTCACATGTAACGTGTATTATTTCTTCAACTACTACTCTATTTCTGCCCCTTAAGCCGTAACTAGTTTTACTCCCTTCAAAACTTCCCTAGCAGTATATCTGGATCTTTCGTGGAGTGCTTCATCATATCCTCTACTACACATTAAACCACTTATGTAGATGCCTCATGTCCTCCACTAGGTCTGATATTTTGATCCATATATGATATAATCTGAGCTCAGGGTTTAATTTGTGATTATGTCAGCACTGTGCATTGACCTCTGAGCTTGCATTGCATTTAGTGAAAATTATATAGTTCATTGAATAGATACAAAAGGGAATTTTTTATCCTAGTTTCATCATTTCTTCTTTCATTGGTACAATTTTATATTTTGCTCACGTTCTTCTTCATTTGTTTTGTTGAGAATGACAAAGTTGCTTTAGTGCACAGGAAGAGAAGATAAAATAAAATGCCCTAAAGAAAGTCCAGAAGTCCAGAAAAGCAAGCTTTAAAACCACCAGGATCCAGGTATTAGGGGACAGGGACCCAAATGGAAATTTCACAGCAGGAAAAATCCAGTTAAGATACTCCTGTCAGAAGAAATAGAAACCAAACCATTTTCTATCGAATTGTCAAATTCTAAGAAAGGAGCATCTAATGGGTCTAATTGGTCATGCGAGGCTTGTATCGAGGAAGATGTAACTACTGTTTACAGTCTGTGTCTGAAAGACTTCTTCCAGTAGTGAAGACATAGTTGCAGGAAAATAAATGAGAGGGCTATTAGCACAGAAAAATAGAAGCTGTCAAAAACGGGCACACATCTGCTACTGAAGATTCGTCATGTGGAGACATTAGGTGAAGTGTGAGAGATAATTGTTATTATTTTTTATGATCTGTAATTAATGAACATGTTCTTCAAGTGTTTTATTATATTTCATTGTGATGCATGGGACCAGGGCTGTGTTTGCTGCATAAAGGGGGCTATATTGCATAGTTTTCCACATGATTGCTACAGAATGGCTTTATTCAAAAGGCCTCCAGATATTGGGATGCCTGGGTGGCTCAGTTGTTAAGCGTCTGCCTTCGGCTCAGGTCATGATCCCAGGGTCCTGCGATCGAGCCCCGCATCAGGCTCCCTGCTCAGCGGGAAGCCTGCTTCTCCCTCTCCCACTCCCCCTGCTTGTGTTCCCTTTCTCGCTGTCTCTCTCTCCGTCAAATAAATAAATAAAACCTTTAAAAAAATACCTCCAGATATGATACAATACCATTTAATTTTCTATAATCAAATTTCTGGGTTGGCATATAGTAAGAGGTGTCAAACTTTCTGATTGTATGTATAGTATACTGGTTGGTATGGTTTGGGATATCTTTAAGTACAGACAGATTTAAGGAGATAAATGGTAACTAACTCAAAAACAGGATGAGACTTGATATGCCTTTAAAGGAAGTGATTTCTTCTTATGACAAAAAGTGCACATCTAGTTAAAGCAGTAGACTCTATGAGCCCTACTGACTGGTCCTTTTTTTTTTTTTTTTTTAAAGATTTTATTTATTTATTCATGACAGACACAGAGAGAGAGAGAGAGAGAGAGAGAGAGGCAGAGGGAGAAGCAGGCTCCCCGCAGAGCAGGGAGCCCGATGCGGGACTCGATCCCGGGACTCCAGGATCATGACCTGAGCCGAAGGCAGACGCTTAACTGACTGAGCCACCCAGGCGCCCCTGACTGGTCCTTATAGCAAGAAATCCTATGTTGTATAAAGCAAAATAATAGTACTTTTCTTGCAATATCATCTTGGATAGCCCTCCCCATTGCCTGTACATCAGAGAGCTGTTCAGACTGGAAGAAACAGTACTGACTCATTTGTTGCCTGGCTAAGAACATTCACCAAGTGCCTACTCTGTCTTGCAGGGACAGGAGTATTAGGCTAGATCCTGAGAACAAAATGAGAAAAGCCAGCAGCAGTCTTGTAGGAGATAAGTAAATCGATGATTTCAGTAATTGTAGTAAGGGATTATTATTCCCAGAGTTATAAGTTTATAAGCCCTAGAGGAGGGCTAGCAAGAAGGAAAGGAGAAACACAGTATGGTGTAAGTGACTTCTAGAGAAGATGATGCTTGAGTGCCATATTTAAGCAGGCTTTGAAATCATTCAGATGAAGAAGGTATATATGTGGGTAGGGTTGGGGAGAGGTGAGGATGGATAGAGACTAGAAGTTGAAAGTACACATCTCTCATTTGTTGATGAATGAAAAATAAATTCTGCCACATTGTTCCTGAAAATGAGTTACATTAGTTAAAGCCAGTGAGTACCTCTTTTGAAAAGATAATTCTCAGGCGGTTGCTATGCCATCTTCAGAAAAAGAGCTTTGCAAAAGTAAGAAAGCAATCTAGTTGTGTCCATCTAAAACGAAACCTGATGGGATATAGGAAAGCTGCAGCTGTTGATAACACAGTGGGATGTTTTCGCCTCCCGAGAAACAATCCCAAGATATTTGTTCCCAATACAAAAGGGTCAGGAACAAATAAGAAGTTGGTGTAGGAATCATAGTGAAAACACTGATTCTGTACAAACGGTCAAATGATTGTTTTTCTGTTATCTAAGCCAGATTGTGGTCTTTGGAATTTTTCTCCTAAATAGGCTGTATAGGCAGAAATTTTATGAACGAAGTTTTTTTTTTCTTTTTTAGTTTTATACTATTTGGGTTAACAACTAAGATTCATCAGCCTCCATTTAAGACAGAAATGTTTTTTCTGTTCTTTTTTTTTTAATCCATCAAAAAAGCAAAGAGACTATTAAGACAGTCATCCCTTTGTCTTTGAGACAGTCAGGTGGAAAGAAAGACACTAACACGTAGACACCAAAGGAGTTAGCTTTACTAAAGTTGAACCAGGAAAAAATACTAAAGTTATAGATTCACATCTCATATTACTATCATCACCCCAACTCTGACTTTATCAGTGAATCCATGCCAGATCTTCACGGGCAGCTAGTCAGCTGACCTCTCTAGTTATTTCCCTTTCATTTCATTTCATTTCCCAGCCCATTTCATCTTTGGGACACTTGAATGGTTAGGAAATCCTTTTGCAGTTTGCTTGCAATTTTCTATTGAACTTACCTTTTGTATCTTGCCTGTTGCCTAATTGTTCCGCCTGCTGACCCTTCCAATGCCCACATATAGCAAACATATTTCACAGTGTTTTACTAAACACGCTAACCAACTCCCCATTCCTCAAATGTTTCTCATGTGTTATCAAATGTGTTCTCCTCACCCTTCTCATTTAGAATATGCTACATTCCTTTTATAATCTTCTTAAAATGCAAGATCATTTGTGAATCTCACTAGCCTGAGATACGTGCCAATAATTCCCTTAGAGTTTTAGAGACCTCATTGAATTTGGGAAGTAATGAAAAGATCAAGACTTCTTTTCTTTTCTTTTATTTCACTTGCATTGCTTTCCTGCAGTTGTAATCTGCAATAACCCAAATCTTTTCTCAGTCATTTACACACTCAAGTATGGGTTTCCATTTATGGATGGGGGGAGGGGATATTCAAATTATAATAGTCTCGCCTCCTTTTTCTTGAGAGTTTTAGGGTTCCCATGTTAGGAAATGTTTCCCTGATGTCTGAGAATTGGTATAATGTAACAGAGAAGTCAGTCCTCAGAAAGATCTATGTGGGGGCACCTGGGTGGCTCAGTCATTAAGCGTCTGCCTTTGGCTCAGGTCATGATCCCAGGGTCGTGGGATCGAGCCCCGCATCAGGCTCCCTGCTCTGCAGAAAGCCTTCTTCTCCCTCTCCCGCTCCGCCTGCTTGTGTTCCCTCTCTGGCTGTCATTCTCTCTGTCAAATAAATAAAAAATCTTAAGGAAAAAAAAAGATCTATGTGTAAATCCCTGTTCTGTCACATTTAGCTAACTATTACCTTCTCTGATTCTCAATGTTTACATCCATTAATTGAAGACCACTTTCAAGAAGTTATGTTAAGATTAAATGGCAGTATATTTGGAAAGTATTGAGAACAGAGAGTGCCTTGTTCATGGGAAATGCTCTACGAATGTTAGCAATGTTGGGGGAAGGACATCTAACTCACCTCTAATTTAATAATAAAGGCATATTTTCTAGACATGACGAAGAATGAGATCTTCAAAACCAAAATGTCTTGCCCAAGTTTATAGAGCTACTTAAAATAAGACTAAAGATGACAACCCTAATCCTCCATGTTGCATCTTGTTTTCTTTCCATGATACCAGCAGATTATGACCTTGCTTCTATTGTTACATATAAATATAAATCTAAGAAAGTAGTTATTGAATAGAAGAACAGATATTCTATCAGATTTACTTCAAAGTACCTCTGTGCAATAAAAATATAAGGTACTATTATATTAAAAGGGCAAATAGTGTTTTAAAGATTAATATGGGCACAACTCTAAACTATAACTGTATTAATACCTCACAAATACCAGATGTAAAGATATCACCTCAGGGCTATAATGTGTCCCTGTGTCTTAGCCAGATTTGTCAGTCCTTGATCATGACAGTAATGCTGAAACGTAAGATATGGATACACATAAACAAACTCAGGTAAGCATGCATCTCTACGGTAGCAGAAAAAAAAATTAGATACTGTCGTCATTACCTTTTGGAACATTCCAGAATGTTATTGTTCCCAATACAAAAGGGTCAGGAACAAATAAGAAGTTGGTGTAGGAATCATAGTGAACATTCCAGAATGTTCCAATAGGTAATGATTATATTTTTAAAATATATACACATTTTTAAATGACCTTTATTCATGATTTTGTGGTTAAAGTTTAAGGGTGATAAATTAAATTCTCCCCATGTTCTAACCTTGAAATCAATAAAAAAAATATGGATGCAGGAAATAAACGCTTTATCTTATTTTTCATTTATGAAATCACCTGATCACAGATTCTCTTTTCTCCAGCTGCCATTTGGCTTCCCAGAGCCAAATAACAGACTTTCTCCTGTCATGCCAAATGAAGACGTGTCCTCCTTAGGATTGTCCTAAGAGATAAATCCATTCATTTATTTTTCTTCTTATCTTCAAGTAAAAATTTTAGATGGTTGTCTGATATAATAATAATAACAATAATAAAAATATTTATTAGATAATTATTATGTAAACACTTTATATGGGTTAACGAGCTATTCCTATGAATTTTATTTCTAGTAGTAGTACTGTGGTGGCAAAAAACAAAAAAAAAGTGAATTAACCAGAACACCCTGTCATTCAGCCACACAGATACAAACAAAAACAAAACATGCAACTTAATCTCACAAAAAATATTTTTTTCCTAAGTGTTGAACACTGCATTAAATTATAAAAAGGCTCAACTATAGTAGAAAGAAAATAGAGGTACAGAGACCTAGTTTGAGGTGCCAATTATGCCTACTAGTTGAATAAACTATAAATTACTTAACTTGAGCTTCATTTTCTTCTTCTGGCAAATAAGTTGAACTAAATCTCTGAGGAGCTCTTATGCCTAATGCAAAATATATAATTCCCCCCCCACCAGCACACACATATTTATTTCCATATGCTCTGTCTAATAATGAAAGATATACTTGGGTTTTTCATAAAATTTGTAGGTTAACATATGTTGTAACTGTATTTTAGAAATACACAGATCACAGATGTAGTGAAAAAGAAGGGTCATATGCACGCCAATGTTCACAGCAGCAATGTCCACAATAGCCGAACTGTGGAAGGAGCCGAGATCTCCTTCAACAGATGAATGGATAAAGAAGATGTGGTTCAAAATGACCCAATCAAGAAATGGGCAGAAGACATGAGCAGACATTTTTCCAAAGAAGACATCCAAATGGCCAACAGACACATAAAAAAGTGCTCAACATTGCTCAGCATCAGGGGAATCCAAATCAAAACCTCAATGAGATTCTACCTCACACCAGTCAGAATGGCTAAAATTAACAAGTCAGGAAAGGACAGATGTTGGCGGGGATGCAGAGAAAGGGGAACCCTCCTACACTGTTGGTGGGAATGCAAGCTGGTGCAGCCACTCTGGAAAACAGTATGGAGGTTCCTCAAAAAGTTGAAAATAGAGCTACCCTATGACTCAGCAATTGCACTACTGGGTATTTACCCCAAAGATACAAATGTAGGGATCCAAAGGGGCATGTGCACCCCAATGTTTATAGCAGCAATGTCCACAATAGCCAAAGTGTGGAAAGAGCCGAGATGTCCATCAACAGATGAATGGATAAAGAAGATGTGGTATATATATACAATGGAATATTATGCAGCCATCAAAAGGAATGAAATCTTGCCATTTGCAACAACGTGGATAGAACTGGAGAGTGTTATGCTGAGCGAAATAAGTCAATCAGAGAAAGACATGTATCATATGACCCCACTGATAGGAGGAATTCTTAATCTCAGGAAACAAACTGAGGGTTGCTGGAGTGGTGGGGGATGGGAGGGATGGGGTGGCTGGGTGATAGACATTGGGGAGGGTATGTGCTATGGTGAGTGCTGTGAATTGTGCAAGACTGTTGAATCACAGATCTGTACCTCTGAAACAATACATTATATGTTAAAAAAAAAAAAGAAGAAGAAGAAGAAGATAGAAGGAGGGGAAGAATGAAGGGGGGAAAACGGAGGGGGAGATGAACCATGAGAGATGATAGACTCTGCAAAACAAACTGAGGGTTCTAGAGGGGAGGGGGGTGGGAGGATGGGTTAGCCTGGTGATGGGTATTAAAGAGGGCACGTTCTGCATGGAGCACTGGGTGTTATATGCAAATATTGGATCATGGAACACTACATCAAAAACTAATGATGTAATGTATGGTGATTAACATAACATAATAATAAAAAAAAAAAAAGAAGATGTGGTTCATATATACAACAGAGTATTACTCAGCCACCAGAAAGGATGAATACCTACTTTTTGCATCGATATGGATGGAACTGGAGGGGATTATGCTAAGTGAAATAAATTAAGCAGAGAAAGACAATTATCATATGGTTTCACTCATATTTGGAACATAAGGAATAGCATGGAGGACCACAGGGGAAGGGAAGGAAAACTGAACAGGAAGAAACCAGAGAGGAAGACAAACCATGAGAGACTCTGGACTCTGGGAAACAAACTGAGAGTTACAGAAGGGAGGGGGTGGGGGGGATGGGGTAGCCAGGTGATGGGTATTAAAGAGGGCACATGTTGTGATGAGCATTGGGTGTTAAACACAACTGATGAATCATTGAACACCACATCAGAAACTAATGATGTACTATATGTTGGCTAATTGAACATAATAATAAAAAAAAGGAATACACAGATCAACATCAGTATAATATCTTATTGCTTAGAAAAAAATGTGAACTATTCAGAACTTCAACTTTTAGTAAGTATATAATATGGTGCAAAGAACATGAGATATGGAATAAAGCCCAAATTTAAATACTGTTTCTGTAATCACTTAACCTCCCCAAGGGCTTTTCTTCCTCTTAAAATGGGTCCAAATGAATACTTAACGTTTTGGGGAGGATTTGATGGAGTCACATTTGCAACAACTTTCTCAGGTAAAAGCACTTGGCTATTTAAGGTAACAGCTAGCTAATCTTATTTAATGTTTGACATGGATGGATGCCAGAAGCTTGTTTCCTATCTCTCTTTTCCTAGAATGAAATCCAGAGGAGCCATGTGAACATGGAAGACTAGGAAATTCAAGATGGATCAGGTTAAAACTTCCTAGACTGGGATAAGCCAGAGTGAATATAAGCCATCTCCCAGGGGGTAAAATACAGAGCAGTGGTAAACATTGTTCTCAAATTGAGTCATCTGTGAGGGCTGCTCATCAAATATATGGCTTTGTTTTTTGCTTGCCTGTCTTAGTGTTATTTTAAAACTGTAGAGGGACCTTTTCTCTCCATCTGATGGGTGATGTGTGCTGGAACATTTTAACAGTGGTCTTCAATAAATCCAAAGCGGAGGGAATTTTAATGATGAGATGTGGAAGACAGATGTGTTCACACAGAGACTTCCTTTTCTAAATTCAGGGTTGAGTTTTGCACTGTGATCAGCTCTGGTGAGTATTAAGTATATGTTAGGGGACTCTTCTATCTTGCCCGTGAGGATGGTTTCTCCAATATTTACCGTGTACCATGTTAAACTTGACAGGCAGGTAAACTGAGATCATTTAAGATGCTGTGACTGGCTCTCATGCATCCATTTTAGGAACACCGAATTCTTGAGAACACAGTCTTTCTTAGCTGTGAGAGACTTCCCATGGACAATTTAAGTACCACAAGTGAAGAAAAGCCCTCTCTGCTGCAGTGGTATGCATTACGTGGAAACTGACAACTGGGAAATTCAGGCTGAATCATTCTAAGACTGCAGAGAGTGACTTGAGTTTATTGAATACCGTGTTTTTACACAGTGACAAGTTACGTAAAGGCCATTGGTTAACCTATAGTGTTTGAAGGCTTGAACTCCATTTTAAAATCTGTCCTGTTGCTCTCAATTCAATAAGCGGTTATCAAAAACTTAACACACCAACAGCATCACTAAGGCACCTAACAGTCCATTTTCAGGAACTACAGGACATCTTAGAAGGCTGGCTGGGCGACTTTCTGGTGAAAATTCTGTAGTTGGCTAAAGGGAATTGGAATGAAATATAAAATGGGGAAGCAACCAAAAGATAATAAAGGACAGATGGTAACATACTTTCTATGCATATCTAGTTTTTTAATGTTTTGGTTTAAGAAATAGTTTAGAAGTGAAAAAAAAAAAAAACAAAGCAAGCAAATAGTTGTAGAAGTAAGAGCTGCTCTTACTTAGTGTTTATCTTCCTTATAGACTCAGATCTTCTTGTGAGGAAAGATCATGTTCAATTTTCATTAGCCAGGGTACCAATGCCTAGCACAATGCTCTGCGCAGAGTTGACTCACAATAGACATTTGTGTAGTGAAAGAATGTTGCTAGGCCTCTTTTTTTAGATGGAGACATTTTTTAGTGTCGTCAGTAAAGATCATTCAAAAGGTCACAGAATTCAATGATTCTACTTATGAGGTATGAGTTGGTTACTATTAGTTTAGGGTCCCACTAGGGCATTGTATTTAGAGCTTTCAAGTATCTAGAATTATATAGTATTTTGCAGAACTACACCAGAAGACTAACTTATCATACTGACATTGGACTGTGGACTAATGAACACTTCTTTGGTCACTATTTTGTTTTAACTCATGGTCTATGATTTAGAAGTATTAATTATCGGAACTACAATGCCTCCAATGTTTCTAAATCCTGTTTTAGGGAGCTATAAATGCAATAAAAGGCCTTAATTTGTTTTAATTTAAATCTTGCTAATTTGGAGCATTCATTCAAAAGTTAATGAATGTTTTTTCTCCAGTTTGAAATATGACTGACATATAAAAATTGTATATTTTTAAGATGTACCAGATGATATAAGTATACATTGGGAAATGAGTACCACAATCAAACTAATTAACATATCCATCACCACACATAGCTGCATTTTGTGTGTATGCATGTGTGTGTGGTGAGAACACTTGGCATCTACTCTCTTAGCCAACTTCTCATATAAGGTGCATTATTAGTTCTGGACACCATAACGCTGGGTCTCTGGAACTTATTCATCTTATAACTGAGAGTTTGTACACTTTGACCAACATCTCCCCATCTCATCTATCCTCAAGCCCTGGTAACTACACTCTACTCTCTGTTTCTATGAGTTTGACTTTTTTTTTTTTTTTTTTTTTTTACATTCTATAGATGAGTGAAATTGTGTTTAGTAAGTGTTACATGTGGTGGATACAGGAGATGTGATAATAAATTAAACAGTCTCCATTCCAAGGAACTCAAAGTTTATAAAATTAAAAAAAAATACAGCAACCACAAATAACATTTGGATGTTGCTCATGATGTGTCAGGCACTTCAGGAAGAAATTCATAGAGATTTCACTTAGCAGTCGTAAAATCTTATGATGTAGGAAGTATTATTTTGATCATTTTACAGAGACATACATGTATTTATACCATATAAATATTACATGCAATAACATAGCAGTAAATATACACAGTATTCTAGGATATGCTCTATCATAGATACTTGTGACCTCAGGCAAGACTTGTTTTATAACGTGAACTTTTGCCTCTGTCATGAAATATGATTCAGAGTTTGCAAGGCAGAGAACTAGAGTGGAAAAGATGGTGTTTCTGGAAAAGAAAACACACATTGCAAAAGTATTGAAGTTTGCATCTGCATCAGCATCAGTACCATTGTCATTGTATCAGAGCTAACATTTACGGAGTTATTACTCTCTTCCAGGTGAGTCCCTGAATTTTTAATTAACCCTTTTAAAAGCCAACGATGTAAATACCATATTTATCACTGTTTTACAGATAAAGAAATGAAGACATGAGAAGAGCATCCAACATCACACAGCTAATAGGTGGCAAAGCAAAACTTAACTAAGATATCCTCTACTTAGAGCTAAGCCCGCACTCTCAACCATTAAATATATCCACTTTCACAAGGAATATGATGTATATGTAGGAAATAGCAAATCATTAATATGGTTGTAATGTTAAGGTAATTACAGGAGATAAAGGATATAAAAGTCTTAGACCATACTATCTATATACTGCCAATATATATAGATTTGTGGAAGTTTTGAGTTACTGATAATTGCATGAAATGATTTGTTTTCAAATAATCAGCTTTTGTAGAGCTGACTCAGGAAATGAAGACATTCTGAGGAAGAGAAATTAACTTTCAAGAAAGTATGACAGTCTAAGCCCAGGAGGATGAGAGTTTAAACCAAGGGAATAGGGATGGAATAGAAAAAGAAGAAGAAATTCAAAACAATAAAGATGTAGTACGGCAAATGTGATCATCAGTTCTATGTCAAGGAGTTAGGGGAACAAACATGGTGCTGAAAACAAACATTCCAGTGAGATGAGCATAACTTTCATCAACTAATCCATTTTTCTTCAGAAGAGTATTACAGTGTTTAATTTCTTGTGTGTAAACAGCTTATTGCAGACATTTAATGCTCTTATGGCAAGCTCATTTTTTAATTTAAAGCTTATAATATAGCGGAAACATTCTTTTAAGGATGAAAAATTCATGTAGTGGGTTCTCTTGCTGTAACTTCCTTCATTGGGTTTGATCCTCCTGTGTTTAATTTGCAGCAGTGCTATATTGAATGATTCACTGTAAAGTTGTCTCTTTTCCCTGTCCCTGGTATGTCACACCATCAGTTTATTTTTATTTTTGTTATCTTTGTAAATCTAAAAGGGACTTGTATTTACCATATAAGATTACTGTGTATTTTCCTTCCTTAGTTTGTCATATCCCTTTGGTCTTTTCTGCAACAGTCAGATTTTATTTGCATTGATAACATTGATTCCTTTGAAGTGTACAGACTAGTTACTTTGCACAATGTCTACCTATTTGGGTTAGTCTGATGTTGTCTTATGTTTAAATTCACGTAATGCATTTTGGGCTAAATTGCCATAGGGGTGATGCTATACCCTTTTTAATGCATAACATCAGGGGGTACATGATGTTGAAATTGCTTTTTTATGATGTTAACTTTGATCACTTACTTAAGATAAGTAGTAAAAGTCAGATTTCTCCCCTATAAAGTGACAATTTCTCCTTTTATAGTCAACAAGTATATTGGAGAAAAAAACTTTAAGGCTGTATACATACATTTTTTTCTCATCACGTTTGCTGTACTAATTTTGGCATTCATTGATGAGCTTGGTGTTTGCCACATAACTTCCGGTGTTCCTCCTACATGTGTTAGCTCCAATTCTAATGTAAATAATGCTGCCCCTTTACTTCATTTACTAATTAAATTGTTTATATCACTACAGACTCATTTATTTTATTCAATGGGTTTTAATCCATTACTATACTTTTTTATTTTGATTAGATTGCCCCAGACCTGACCACTGGCTTCTGTGTAATCTCAACATAGCTCCATCATTTTTTAAGTACGTCCTTACTTTCTGACACAGGATATTTATACTCATATTGCACTTTTTTCTGCCCAACTCTGGGATCTGTCCATTTTTACAATGTGATATTTACAAACCAAAACTCTGAGTGTGCTCTTTACCACTGGGATGCCATTGTTTCTACACCCTCCCAAAGGACATAGCTAGAAAATACACGTATTATCCATGTAGAAATACACACATTTATCCTATTTATACACATATTTTTACTCTTTCTATGCCCGTATCTATATCTACATCATTCTCACAATTCTGATTCTAATCCAACACCAAAAGGTTCATTCTAATCTTCTCCCTTTCCTTATTTGTAAATTCTTTCTTGGATAGTAAGTTTTACACAATCTATTAATGTTTTTGTTCAAACCTAGAATACACATAGTTTCAGAATTGTTAACACATAGTCCTATGAAAAACAAATTTACCAACTAGAGTATACAGTATTTGTGTATAGTTATTTTGCATTTCTGTCAAAATCTTGTTTCTAGAATTAACTGTATTTATTCCACACCATCTAGTGAGGTTTTGCTAGACATGCAAATATATGCATCTGTAATACATTTAAGATTATTTATTGACATTAGTATTCCAATTTATCTTCCACCCATTCCCTGATTGATTTTAACTGATTTATTTTGGGGGTATGTAAAGTTTTTCTATGGTTTGAAAAGCAAAAATATACAGAAATTTATCATCACTCCTCCCATATCTTGTAACCTTTTTCCCTTCCCCTGTTCGTTCTATCCCATTCCATCCTATGCCCTGTACTTAACATACTTTTTTAGTTTCTTGGTTTTTCTTTTCCCTTGATATTTATTTCTGATTCCTTTCTTTCTTTTTTGCACACATGTATATTATCATATATGCACTTCTTTTTGACTTGAAAGTAAACATTATAGGTACTATTTTGCACTTTGATTTTTTTTTCATTTAACAATATATGCTAAAAATCACTCATAGGAGGTCATAATCTTTCTCCTTTGCTTTTTTTTTTTTTTTAAGATTTTACTTATTTATTTAGAGAGAGAGCACACACAAACAGGGGTAGGGCAGAGGGAGAGGGAGAGAAAGAGAATCTCAAGCAGACTCTTCAGTGAGCGAGGAGCCTGACACAGGGCTTGATCCCATGACCCTGACATCATGACCTGAGCCAAAATCAAGAGTCAACCAACCTAACCGACTGAGCCACCCAGGCATCCCATCTCCTACATTTTTATAGTTACATAATATTCCATTGCATAAATGTATCATAGTTTACTCAGTCACTTTCATATGTAGGATATTCAGGCTGTTTCAAATGGTTTGCAATTATAGACATTTGTACACTGTTGGAGGAAGTTCTTGAGAGGGTGTGACCAGTAGTGGATCCTCGAACTGGAACTGAGAATTAGAGGCTCCTCATCCCGTCCCCTGTCCTTGTAATGGGCTTCCTACCCAACATTCCCTCAGTAGGAGTTGTTTCAAGGACACAGCCTTGAGAGAGTAATGTGTTGTTGAGACCACCTGGGTTGTGTATGTGACTAAACCCCGTTGAGGTCTGTATGTAAACTTTTAAGATTCTAGCAGATGGATGCAGAGATTTACTTATCTTGAGACTACCCAAGGGAAGCCTAATATTTAAGTTACCTTGCCTATTAAATCTGCCACCTGTCAGTCTGGAGTGGTCTGCCTCTTTCTTGGTCTCTTCTAGCCCTCTATGTACAGGAGCCAGTTTTCAAATCAACATGCATATATACAAGTTTGTATCACTGAAGTGGGATTGATGGGCCAAGTGGCAAGTGTATATGTAGTTTCCAATTATCCCACCAGAAGGATTGCAATAGGTTGTATTCCTACCAGCGATGTATAAGAATGCCTGTTTCTCCATAGCATTCATCAGAATATGCAGTCACTTTTAATTTTTGCCCATCTTATATGTAAAAAATGGTGTCTCAATAACTTTCTGGTTTGCATTCTTTAACTGTGAGTTTGAATGACTTTTCATATGCTTCAGGACCGTTTTATTTCCCTTTTTGTGTGAACTGTCTATTCATGAGTTTTCCCATGTTTTCATCATGCTTTTGTCCTTTATTCCCCATTTTGTTTTTGTGAAATATTTTGCAAGGATTTTCTCCCTTTGCCAATTGTCTTTTGACTTAATTTATAGCTATTTGCTGGCCATGCAGTTAAACAAATTATATACCTATATGTATCAAAATTTTATTGCCTCTGGATAAAAATCAAGTTTAGAAAGACTTTTTTCTACTCATATATTTTTCTAGGGCTTTTATGATTTCAATTTCTAACATTTAGATATCTGACATATTTTGAATTTATTCTTACATATGATATAGTAAAGGTGATATTTCAGGTTACAGGCACAAGTATTAAAATAGACGATGCCTAGACAATTGAGTAAGCTTTTATGAAAAGATAAAATTAGATCCATGCCTCATACAATTGAAACTAGTTCATGGATCAGTACCACACTGTTTTAATTATAGAGTCTTTGTGATATATCTTAATATCTGGTTTATCTGTTTTATCCTCGTTTCTAGTTTTGGTTTTTCAGTATTTTTTTGGCTATTCTTGCCTATGTGTTTACCTACATGAACTTTTGAACCATCTTATCGACTTGCACATAAAATCTTTATTTTAAAAATATTGGTTTAAAATTATAAACCAACATAGGGAGAAGTGATATCTTCTTACTATGATTCATCCCAACTAAGATGGAGGGATGTTTTACTATTTGTTAAGGTCCACTTTCGGTTCTTTTAGGAATACTTTCAAATTTTTCACATTTAGGTTTTGCTTGTAATTCATCTACTTCATGGAACCAATCAATATTTCCTTTGTGACCAATTATATGACCACTTTCTGTGAGTGTTGCATGAGTATACAAGAAGAGGTTATATTCTCTCTCATTGGGGCATAAAGTTTGACGTGTCCATAATATCTGTTCAACTTACATTATTCGGGCTACTTACTACTTTATCTGATATCAAGATCACAAACAATGCTTTCGTATTTTTTCCACTCATCTTGTCCATCTCTTAAGTATTAACCTTTCTCACTCATTTTGTTTTAGATTTATCTCTTATGTACATAGTTGGACCTTGCTTTGTATATTAAGCCCTTTCACATTTATTTGCGTGACTGATATGTTTCATCTCAACTCTACCATAATATTTTGCAATTCTGTGCATTCTTATATTTTCTGTTTCTCTACAAAATGCATATTCTTTACTCTTTAATTCACAAATATTTTGGGGGGTATTTGGGAGTTTTACATTTTTATCCTAGTGTCAACATTTGTATGTATATATTTTTTAAATGTCCTTAGTTCCTTGCTATCTTATTGAATGTTATACAAGCTGCTTTGCAAACTTTTTAATGTAATCATTTAACTTCTACTTATTAACTAATCAATGAGTTTATTCTCCTTTCCTTTTTCTTTCCCTCTCCTTTTATTTTTTTCTTGTATGATGTCTACTTTATCTCAACATATCATATATTTTACATATATTGAACTGTAAGCACCAACTCCTCTAAAGAAACTTGCCAAGGGTACTCTACTGGTAGGTATACTTACTGTATCTGAAATTTCTTATTAATTTCTTATTATTTCTTAACGTTAAAGGTGTTTTTCTCTAATTGGAAATCTACTATTTTCCATAAAACTTTGTATTTTTTATATAATACTTCTTTATTTATATCATAATAGACTGATCCTACTGTATGTACCCCGGCCTTATCATCTGTATCTTCAGAACTTCGATAATTATTTAGTACAATCAATATTAGGAGTAACTTTTACAAAGACTAGAAGAGAGTTCTGAAACACTTTTACTAAAAGTGAGGATTATTTTACCCATCTTCTACTATTGTTTTCATGTTTAATCCTTGTTGTTGCCTCTTATTTTACCAAAAGCATTTTGTGAATTCCAGTTTCAAGGTTTCACTAAGTAAGACATATTTCAGTTACTGGTTCTAAAACCAAATTATAATTTTGTTAACTCCTTATAAAAATGACATACCGAAAAGAAGCTTTTGAGATGAGAATCTGCTTCTAAAATTTATATGTTTTAGAGACTTTGGAGGAAAGTAATTTCTAGGCTTTTTTTTTTTTTAAACCATAAAGACTGAAATGAGAACACTTGTGATAGTTCCTTAATTTTAAATTTTTATGCCCCTACATATTTCTTTGGATATTTCAGTCCACAGATACCAAACTCATTTTCACTGTCAAGATACATTTTATCTCTCTTGTCTCAAGTTTCTCATTTACAAAGTAGAGATGATGGGAATACCTGCTGCCTTTTGCTCCCAATGGTACTGCAGCAATGAAAGTGAACTTGAAGAGTGTTTGTAAATTATTGAATAGCTGCTCCATTTCCTTAACCATATTGTTGTGAGGATTACATTTGATGATATGAAAGTGCTTTCAAAATGGCAAGGTTCTATACAAATGTTACTGTCTGTGATTTGTAGGTCAATTTAGCTGGATGACACTCTCTCTGTGGTGCCAGAATCACCAACTTAATACTATAAATTTAATTTAAAGTTGTAAATAAGTAATGCAGTATTGTTGTTGATGTTGTTGTTGCTTGAAATCTGGACTATTTATTGATTACTGGAGTGTATATCCTGTGGAACTTACACACAGACACACACACACACACACACGGAATAGGAGCAGAATATTAAATTACAATAAAGTAAGTTCAGGGGCGCCTGGGTGGCTCAGTTGGTTAAGCGACTGCCTTCGGCTCAGGTCATGATCCCGGAGTCCCAGGATCGAGTCCCGCATCGGGCTCCCTGCTCAGCAGGGAGTCTGCTTCTCCCTCTGACCCTCCCCCTCTCATGTGTTCTGTCTCATTCTCTCTCTCTCAAATAAATAAATAAAATCTTTAAAAAAAATAAAAATAAAAAAATAAAGTAAGTTCAAAGTAAAGATGAATTTAAGCTGTGATTTAATTTGTCTTTTAACCTAAATCCAGATTGATTTTTAACTGTTACACAAAAGGATGATTATTGTGGTTGATTAAATGTTGAGATTTTTCCACAGCAATTTGAAATAGCTACTATGTTGAGCATCACACTGCCCTGATCCTTGCTCCCTAGAACTTTCCATGATCCAGCTCCTAAGGGTTAATCCTTCGACCAAGAGAGTCTTTCTGGACCCTGTGTCACTGCTGGAACAGCTACTGTTCTCAATCATTGGTACATTAATCTCCACTCTCTCCCAGCCTTATGTGAAGCAAAAGATGAATGGCTGAAGATTTGGGTTGGTTCTAATCTTGATTAACTTGACCTTTGCTTTCTCTCCAGCCTCAGTATCTGTCATCTACCAGGATCTATTGTTAGAGGCTGGAAGTGGAGTCTATTACCGTATGCCTGGCCTCTAGGCCACTTGCAGTTCCTCTAGTTTGAGAAAGCTTTCCTGTCTCCTCCTTCACTTGACTAAACGCATCCTTCATCCAGCTGAGATATTGCCTCTTCCTGGGAGTTTTGACTCATACCCTAGCATATCTGGATGACATTCCTGGGTGTTATTATAGCACCATGTACTTCTTCCATCACGTGCCTACACTGCAATGCCTGATTACTTGTATATCTTAACTTCTAAATTCATGTTCCTTAGGCCAGGGTGTTTGTGGTCCAGTACTTAGTATACAGCATCACAAATAAATACAGTTAATATGTGGAAGCAAAGTATATATCAGACCCTCGGATAGGTTCCCTATAAATTTTATCTTTTAAAATCATTCTCTTGAAGACCAGATAAAAACTCAGAGAGATAAAATAATTTTCTTGAGTGCACAATGCCTAGACTCGAACTGGAAGCTCTCTGACTCCAATGTCCTTGCCCTTTCAGCCACATCACACTGTGTTTCTGGTGAATTGCAAATATATCCTTTCCTATGTGGCTCATACTGAGCATTTGTGTATATCTCAATACCCGATTTGCTTTTCTCCATTGAAATCTGAAAAAAAAAACAACACTTTTTTTTTTTTTTAAGATTTTATTTATTTATTTGAGACAGAGAGAATGAGAGACAGAGAGCACAAGAGGGAGGAGGGTCAGAGGGAGAAGCAGACTCCCTGCCGAGCAGGGAGCCCGATGCGGGACTCGATCCCGAGACTCCAAGATCATGACCTGAGCCGAAGGCAGTCGCTTAACCAACTGAGCCACCCAGGCGCCCAAAAACCCACCTTTTAAAACCATTTCTAAAGTGGTTTATCCTATATTTGTAATAGCACTTCAACCAGTCTCAAAGGTTAACTCGATTCAAGTTCACACACTGGCTGACCTAAGTCCTTGATCCACAGCAGGCAGACCACTGGCCTCTAGTGAAGGACAAAAATTTCCTAGGCCACAGAGGCCAGCAAGCCTGTTTGAACTATCTCAGCTTTCAGATTAGTCTAGCAATTTTTTTTGGCAAAATGTTTTTCTTTTTTAGGCCACACAAATGATTTTGCTAACCTCCCTTTGTGTATCTGTAGACCTTGTCCTTCTTTGCAGGAAGAACAGAAGACTCCTGCACATTATGAAACAGAGACCAGACCCCCTTGCACCACCCTGGTCTGTAACTGGCACCAGGGAACCTGCCCATAATGAAGAAATGTTACTGACCACTGCACCCCCTTCACTGATTAACTACCCTAAACATTTTAAAACCTCCTGGGGACAGGCAGAAACCTCGGCTGGGTTTTTGGACAAGTCTGTCTTCTCTCCAGGTGGCTGGCCTTCTGGATAAAACTGAAATTCTTTTCCAATCAAAACTCCTCCTAAGTTTTGGCCTTTTGAGCAATGAGCCTCAGAACTTGGGGTTTGATAACATATTGAATTTTTGAAATACACATGGCATACTGGATTTAGCAATCAAAATAAAAATTAGCTTAAAATTCCCTTTGTCAAGAGTTAAAATTCTGAGACTCTTAATCTTAAAATCTTTGTGCTTCTATATTAAGTCTTTCTGCGTCGATGGAATATTTTAAATATGTAACTTCTTAAAAGCATTTTACAATTTCCATTGGTCACACGGAAGAGTTACATAATAGAATGGAATGCTCTCTACTCTCCGCTTTAATAGAATACTGTCTTCATAATTTGTCTCCTTAACTTGTTTTAACCAACCTAAAATCTGTGGGGAAGAAATAGTCAATTAGCAGCATAAGGTGGCTTGTGATCTTGTTGATTATTTGTTATTTATCCTGCTTTTTCTAAAGAGAGAGCATTTTGTGAACATAATAAAGCCTCACACATTAGGCAAGTAGGTGTGCAGGCTGGGGGACAACCGGGTTGGTTCCAAGAGCTATACAATTACATGTCGAATTTAGGCAAGTTATTTTAATGTTGCTAATTCATTTTCCTCATTATTAGGAAATACAAGAATAATGCATATATAAATATAAATATAGCAAGTATATAAATACAAAATACATAGAAATTTTATATAAAAATATAAAATATAATACCTATTCTTCTCAAATTATTCCAAAAAATAGAAGAGGAAGGAAAACTTCCAAAATGAGGCCAATATTATTCTGATGCCAAAACCAAACAAAGACACTACAAAAAAAGACCACAAGCCAATATCTCTGATGAATATAAATGCAAAAATCCTCAACAAAGTATTAGCAAACTGAATCCAAAAATACATTTAAAAAAATCATTCACCATTATCAAGTGTGATTTAATTCAGAGATACAGGGATGGTTCAATATTCTCAAATCAACCAACATGATACATCACATTAACAAGAGAAAGGATAAAAATGATATAATCATCTAAATAGATGCAGAAAAACATTTGACAAAGTACAACATCCCTTTGTGATAAAAACTCTCAACAAAGTAGGTTTAGAGGGAACACACCTCAACATAATAAAGGTCATATATGAAAAACCCACAGTAAACATCATACCAAGTGGGGAAAAATGAGAGCTTTCCCTCTAAAATCAGGAACAAGACAAGGATATGTCCAGCCTTACCACTTTTATTCAACAAAATATTGGAAGTCCTAGCCACAGCAATCAGATAAGAACAAGAAATAACAGGCATTCAAATTGGTAAGGAAAAAGTAAAACATTCACTATTTACAGATGACATGATACTATATATAGAAAACCCTGATAACTCCACCAAAAACCTACTAAAACTGGTAAATGAATTCAGTGAAGTCACAGGATATAAAATCAGTATATAGAAATCCGTTGCATTTCCATACACTAATAATGAAGTAGCAGAAAGAGAAATTAAGAAAACAATCCCATTTACAATTGCACCAAAAATAATAAAATGCCCAGGAATAAATTTAACCAAAGAGGTGAAAGACTTGCACTCTGAAAACTCTAAAACACTGAAAGAAATTGAAAATGACACAAACAAGTGGGAAGATAGTCCATGCTCATGGGTTGGAAGAACTAATATTGTTATAATCTCCATATTACCCAAAGCAATCTACAGATTCAATGTAATCCCTCTCAAAATACCAACAATGTTTTTCACAGAACTAGAAAAAAAAATAATACTAAAATTCATATGGAACCACAAAAGTCCCCGAATAGCCAAAGAAATCTTGAGAAAGAAGAACAAAACTACAAGTATTACAATCCCAGATCTTAAGATATACTACTACCCCAAAACTGTAGTAAGCAAAACGGCATAGTACTGGCACAAAAAATAGACACACAGATCAAGAGAACAGGATAGCCCAGAAATAAACCTATGCTTATATGGTTAATTAATCTATGACAAAGGAGGCAAGAATATCCAATGGGAAAAAGACAGTCTCTTCAAAAATTGATGCTGGCAATACTGGACAGCTACATGCAAAAGAATGAAATTGGATCACTTTCTTAGACTATACAAAAAAATAAACTTAAATTAAGATTAAAGACCTAAATGTGAGACATGAAACCATAAAACTCCTAGAAGAATACATAGGCAGTAATTTCCTTGACATTGGCTGTAGAAATATTTTTCTAGATATGTCTCCTCAGGCAAGGGAAACAAAAGCAGAAATAAACTATTGTGATTATACAAAAATAAAAAGCTTTTGCACAGCAACGGAAATTATCACCAAATGATAAGACTACCCGCTGAATGGAAGAAGATATTTGCAAATGATATATCTGATAAAGGGTTAATATCCAAAATCCATAAAGAACTTATACAACTCAACACCAACCCCCCCAAATAATCTGATTAAAAATGGGCAGAGAACCTGAATAGACGTTTTTCCGAAGAAGACATACAAATGATCAACAGATACATGAAAAGATGTTCAACATCACTCATCATCAAGGAAATGCAAATCAAAACCACAATGACACCTGTCAGAATGGCTAGAATAAAAAAGACAAGAAATAACTAGGGTTGGCAAAGATGTGAAGAAAAGGGAATCCTAGTACATTGTTGGCAGCAATGCAGACTGGTGCAGCCACTGTTAAAAACAGTATGGAGGTTATTCAGAAAAATAAAAATAGAATTACCATGTGATCCAGTAATTCCACTATCGGGTATTTACCCAAAGAAAACAAAAACACTAATTAATTTACTAAGGTAAATGGCATTGTGTTTTTAATTTTATTTTCCACTTATTCATTGCTGGTATATGGGAAAACAATGCTAGTATATGGGAAAGCAATATACAAAATAAAATGTTTTGTATATTAACCTCATATCCTGCAACCTGGCTATAATCATCCATTAATTCCAGGAATTTTTGTTGACTGTTTCAGATTTTATACATAGATAATGATGTTATCTGCAAACAAAAGCAATTTTATTTCTTCCTTCCCAGTCAGTATACCTTTTATTTCCTTTTCTTCTCTTATTACATTAGCTAGAACTTCCAGTATGGTGTTGAAAAGGAGTGGTGAAAGGAACCATTATTGCCTTGTTCCTGATCTTAGCATGAAAGCTTCTAGTTTCTCACCATTAAGTATGATGTTAACTATAGATTTTTTTGTAGATCTTCTTTATCAAGTCAAAGATGTTCCCTTCTATTCTTAGTTTACTGAAATTGGATGGGGCTTTATATTCATCAGTATATCAATGCTGTAATACAATAATTGTCAAAAAACAGAATTTGTTAAGCAATAACTCCTAAAGTTCTATACCATCTATAATCCATAAGCATGCTCATATTCATTATCTGTTCTCATTTTAGGAATATTATTTGAGATACATGAATAGAGAGTATCATTTCAAACATAGTCCAGAAGGAAACTGATGGCCAGAGACAAAATACTTTTTCGTGGTTCACGAAGGTTGAAAGGGGTCAATTATGAATTCTAAGCCTTTGTACTACAATCTGTAAGCATTGTTCCTTATGTTCCCTTATTTCTTTTTTCCTCCCTTTAATTTCTCACTCTTCCTTTCTTTCACTCACATCTTGCAATAACTAAGTGAGTGCCATTGAATTGTGTTCGGTTCTGAGATTTTTTTTAAAGCATTAAGTGATGGCCTCTGCCTTCAAAGACTCATAGTCTTTTGATTTATACAGATAAATAAAATAATAACAGTATATGTTTATAAAACCTCCAGTTAAAGGTGACATATTGAATGTACTTTTTTTCTTCTCTACTCACAATAAATTAAAATATTATTAAAGGTATAAAAATATGCAGACACTCATCTGAAAAGAAAACAAGAAAGGATCACTTAGTACTCTTTTCTAAGACAGGAAGGAAATTAATTATTCTTTTATCAGGGCAGAGGAATCCAGAGGATACCTAGCTGGAATCCTCAGAATGTTTTAGAGAGGGATCTAGAAATGCTCACAAAGAGGGATCCAGAAAATAGAGAAGTGGTTGCTCAGCCAAACTCTGTAGATGTTAAGACTTATAGACTGAACATCATGCAGGAAAGAGAACGATATGAAGTAGGACACACAGGGAAAATAAAAATTTTATATTTGGCATGGTTCTCTTTTGCATAACCCTCTTCTTTTAAGGACAGAAGACAGAGTAAACATGAATGCTATGCATATTATAGGTTAATATCTATACTATAGTTCAGTTATATTTACACTATACTATAGTGTAGTTAGATACCATAGTTTGGCTAACTCTGAACTCTTTCTCAACTTCCTTCTTCCTTTCTGCCTCTATTCTGAGGCTTGAAAAACTAAATATTCACCCTTCCAGCCTCTAAAGCAGCATGAGTGGCCACATTAAATAAACCAGGTCAATACATTCTAGCCAATATGACCAAAGCGGAAGTCTATAGGAAGTTTCTAAAAAGATGTGATGCACGAAGCTGCAGCTGCATATCGACACCATGAGGCAAAAGCAAAATAATGAGATGCAGCCCTTGATCTTGTTAAGCTAACAAACCAATGACAGCACCTGCCTACTTTCAGATTTTCTGTTATGTGGAAAACAAAGCAAAACCCTCTATTTATTCAAGTCACTGATAGTTGTGTTTTCTGTTTCTTGCAGGCAAAGCATAAATAATAAGTAATTACATGCACATTGAATTAGTGGAGACTGAAAGGAGAAAAATATACAATTAATAGAGAAATAGGTTGATGGAGAAAGATCCTGAGATGTTGGACTCCCAGAATACAAGTAAAGAGAGATACATTTTCTACCAGAAAAGGAAGAATGCTGTGAATGTGAGTATAGGTTCATATAAGAGGATGACAAGTAAGGGGGCATAGACTATTGAGAAATCCCTCACCTGAAACTTCAATTTTCTCCATGAGGTACACTGTAAGATCATTTGCTGTGTGTGCATCCGTGTGTGTGTTTACACATAGTTGTTTGCCAAGAGTTTTGAGGAGTCTGAAGAATAATAAAGTTTGAAGTGAGAGTTTAAATAAAAGAGACTGAGATTTGACTGGAATAATACAGAGAGATCAGACACAATATTGAGGACACAGCTGTAGTTTGAAAATGGGACTTGGTGGCATTGCTTTTCCATGTCTTTTCTCCCCCTCAGTAGCCTTTTAAGAGATTTCTTTTTCCTAATTGCCCTTCCCATAAAATTTAATATTATGATATACTCTTCATGTCCATATACCTTTTGAAGGACAGAAAACCATTATACTACTTAATTTTTTTTCATCCCCTCTACAACCCAAGAGCCAATTTTTATTGGAGTGAATAATGATTCAGAGGTTGTACTGCGCAGGACAGATGAGAACAGACCTGTCCAAAATAATAATAATAATAATAATAATAATAATAATAATAATAATAATAAGTGAGAATGATTAAAGGATTGTATCTTTGTTATTCTAGCAGTATGGTGTAGTGAAAATAACAGAACCTTGGAATCACACAGAAAGACATGTTTCTTTGTCCTAATTATCCTCATTTACATCCCGTGTGAATTTGGATGCTTTATTTCACCTCTGTAATCCTCAGTTGTGATACCATATAAAGTGCCTAGCACACCTTGTTAAAAACAGATGACAGTTATTTTTGATGCTGTTATCCTTTTGCTCTATTGAGATAGTAATTGAAAAAATAGGGGAGTTAAGAGACCGAGATAAAAATAAAAAAAGCTAAGACATGAAAGCAAAGATGAGGTAAAGAAAAAAAGCAGTAAAAGTGATAATGATGGAACAGCTGGTTGTGTTATGAGTGAAATGTTGACATTTCACATAGCAAGTGTTTTGGGTTAATGACAATGTCTAGGCACATCCCTGGGTATAGTTTGCTGGAGTGGATCTGCAGAGCCTTCGAGAAGCTAATAAGAGATGTTCCAATAAGGTATAAAGTAGATTGTCAACGGGAACATTGAAATCACCCAAGGCCAGGGAAAAGGCTCAGTATAAATAATGGGATTAACCAGGAGTTTCACAGATGATTCAATAATATAATGGAATCTTAGCAGGATGACATGAGATTTAAAAAAAAAAATCATTCTTATACAGGAAGGTGGAGGTATAGTAAATAGGAAGCGGTAATAATGGTCTGAAGAATACTGATGTTCCCTCTATTTGATGGCATCTTGCTATGTAGGGAGAGAAAAACTCAGGGATAAGAGCAACTATTACAATTCAAATGATCCGATGTGCTACGTTATAACATCAGACAACTTACTAAGTGTTTTGAGTCTCAGGTTCTACAAAATTGGGGTAAAATGTCAAAATTGGGGAATTGTTTTGATAAAAGAGGCAACGTCTATGAAATGCTGAACAGAGGTCTGAGCACTAGTAACCGCTCGACAAATGGTAGCTATTTCCATTCCTATCTTCCACTGGGGGGAAAGAAAATGATGGACATGCATGTGGTCCCAGGGAAAGGCTGGGTCCAGTTAAGACAGGGAGTAGCAGAAAAGAGTCTATATTCCTTCAGTTGTGCCTGTTAGAAAGAAATCTGGGAACTGTCATTGCTGCAGCCTGCAGTGATTACCTATGGTTTAAAAACACTAGCTTATAAGCAGGAGAAAACAAATGAAATTACCTCTCAAGTGTGAAGTCTTAAAACAGATTCCCAGGTGGAATTTCAGAGTAAATCACAATTGCATTTCCCCCTGTTAGACATTTCATTGACAGTTTATATCGCCATGCCTCCTGGTAAACTTTCATCAATGAGAAGGCAACTTTTAGCCAGCTATAAATGAGGCAGGGAAGCAGCAATCAATTAAACTTACGGGTTCTGTAAATGACAAAGCCTGTTTCATAATTTCTAACCTGCTGCTCTTTACCCAATTATTTGAAAAGAAAAGGCTACTGAGAAAAAGAAACTCTTGTTATTATAATAATGATGGTAGGAAATATCGTAACAGAGGTAGAAAATGATGCTTTTTGTTAGGTCTGATAATCATTCAATGAATTAAAAGTTGTTATAATGTTGGGTATGTGCTTCAATTTGTCATGCTAACACGTTCAAGCCTCGATTCAATATCCAAGTTGGTGTATGGCAAAACACCATGGGAAGTACTGATCATGTTATTTCACGGGTTACAGGAAATGTTGGTATAAAACCTTAAGTTTTACTGGTCTGCTAAGATAGGAATTTATTTTTGTATCTGTGGTATTGTGGTTTATAATAAGAAATACATATTTGTTCTTTGTTCCCATTCCTGGGACAGAGCTCTTAAAACCCTTGAATTTCCTAAATGATAAGAGTGATAAAGATGTCTTGATATTTACAACAAAGCCCTTTCAACTACACCTGAGTTTATGTTAATGAGGTGTCTTTTGAAAAACACCTAAGGATGAGGGTTTGTTGCCAAGGGAACCAATTATGTGATTAGAGATTTGGAACTTTTTTGTAATAACGCAGTAATCTAGTAAGTAAACTGCTTTCCCGATTTTTGTGAGCTGCTCTAGCAATTTAATCACACCCAAGGAGGGAGTCATTGGAACCTCCAGTCTATAGCCCGGCGGTCAGAATCACCTGGACTTGTGATTGGCATAGGGCGTGTGTGTGTGTGTGTGTGTGTGTGTGTACAGTCTTGTAAGACTGAGCCCTTAACATGTGAGATCTGATGATATCTCCAGGTAGGTAGTGTCAGAATACAGATCAATTCTAAGACTCTCAGCTGGTGTCAGTGCCTGGTGGCGTTGGGGGAAAAAAAATACGGTGGAGTTGGTGAAAGAATCGTAATATCCAAACTTAAGATGCATCATTTTCTATCATATGATTATTAAAATGACACATTATATACACTACATCTTATAAATATGAGTTTTGTTTTACCTCAGAGCCAAATAATCACTTTTTAGAAGAAAATCAAATTTGTACTTATTAGTTTATATGCAGTTGATCAATTTTACTATTACATGTTAACACTAAAATTTTCCAGAGCAATCTGGTCTGAGAAGCATAGGAGCACAGAAACTCACAGACTTGAATTAAGTAGCGGTTAGAGACTTGGAACATTTGTGTTGTTTAATAAACATAAAGGGAGAAAGATGATAAATCACCACTTTGTATACAAGAATGCCAAAGTGAGACAGCCATTTTAAAACACTCTTAGTGCAAGTTTAGTATACAGAAACTACAGACAAGTGCTTCAAAATAGAAGAAAAATGTGAAGTTTTATTATCTGGGAATATGATTTTTTAAAATTATATTTAATGTCTTAGAGCAGACATTAGCAAAGGCAAAGGGCTGTTATGGTGGCAAGATGTGACCATGATCAGTTGATAAGATATTGGAGAAAGCATCTGTAAAAAGAAGAAAGTTTTAAGACCTGTAATAGTGCAACAGAGAGCTTTTGTATAACCACCATTGGTGGTAAACAGTTGTGAAAGGGCTCAAAGGGTTCTTTTTCATCTCTACTACTAGACCTTTTTACTTTGGTGGAATAGAATGCCTGGACTGAGGGCTGGAGATATTAATCTATTTTTTCTGTTGCAATTAAATCAGGGTTTCTCAAAGTCTGTAGTATTGGCATTTTGGGTCCAATATTTCTTTGTTATGAGAGACAGCCCTGTGCATTAGAAGATGCTAAGGACCACTCCTGGCCTCTACCCATTTATGACCACCCAAAAGTCTCAAGACATTGCTAAATGTCCCCGGGTGGGGGGTTGGGGGAAAAAAATGACCCTTGATTGAAACCACTGAATTACATATTTGTTATAATGACAGTGATAATCTGCTATTTTTAAGATCAGCTTGTCAATTTCTACAAAGTAGCCATTTTGAATTTCCATAGCGTTTGCACTGAGTTTATATATTAAATTGGAAGAATTGCTATTCAATAATGAGTCTTACAATCTATGAACATGGTGCATCTCTCCATTTAGTTGAATCTTGTTTAATTTTTCTCAGAAATGTTTTGTATTTTTTCAGGTAAGTCTTATACTTCATTTGCTGAATTTATTCTTTATATATATTTAATATATATTTATATTTTTAATATATAGTATACATGCATATATTTTTATATATTTATACATTGTATTTTTTCATGGAAGAGTCTTGCCCTTCATTTGCTAAATTAATTCGTAAGCATTGCATTAGTTTTGTTGCTATTGTATCCTCTTAATTTCATTTTTAGAATGCATTATTCTAGTAAAATAGCAATATAATGATTTTTTCATATTGATCTCTTATGCTGCAAAAATCACTAAACTCATGTATTAGTATTTTTGTAAATTCCTTAGGATTTTCATGTCTCCCTTGAATAAAGACTGTTTTACTTCTTCCTTTCTAATCTTTATGCCTTTTATTTTACTTGATGGCATTATTTCATTGGACAGAACACCCAGTACCAATGTTGAACAGGAGTTATGAGAGAAGAAATTTTTATCTTGTTTCTGAGCTTAGAGAGAAAACAGTTTTTCACTAAAAATATGATTTTGGCTGTAGCTTTTCTATAGATGTTCCTTTTGAGTTTGAAAAAGTTTCCTTTTATTCCTGTTATGTTTATAGTAGTTATCATAAATAGATGTTGAGATTTTTCAAATTTTTTTCTGGGTCAATTGAGATTTTCATGTAGTTTATATCATATATTCTATGAATACAGTAGATAATATTCATTGATATTCAAACATACCTTACATTCCTGGGGTAAACTCCACTTGGTCATAGTATGTAATTCTTTTTATGTGTTGCTGGATTTAATCTGTTAATGTTTTGTTAAGGATTTTTGTATCTATGTTCATGAAGTATATAGGTAACGTTTTGTGAAATTTTGTCTTTTCTCTTAATATAAATTAAGAAATAGTTCTTCCTGCATTGTCTGATACATTTTATGTAGTGTTGGTATTACTGCATCCTTAAATATTTGTTAGAATTTACCAAAGACACAATTTGGGCTGGAACTTTTCTTTGTGGGAAGATACTTAGTTACAAATTTGCTTTCTTTGCTTTATATGTATTATTCAGGTTTTTTATTTCTTCTTGAGATAGCTGTTATGTTTTCCTAGGAATTTGTTCATTATATCTAAGTAGTGTCATATGTTGGGTTAAGGTTTTTCATAATATTCCCTTATAACCTTCTTAATTTTGGTAAGAATTTTAGTAAGGCCCTCTCTTCATTGCTTTTTGTTGACCTGCATTTTCTCTCCTTTTATCTTAGTCTAGCTAAAAGTTTAGCAGTATACTTTATGTTTTCAAAGAACTGGGCTTTAGTTTCATTGATTTTCTATATTATTTGTTTTCTATAATTTTGATTTCTGCCCTGATACTTATTATTTTCCTACTTACTTCAGGTTTTATTTGCTTTTTTTTCCTTTCTGACATTTTAGCTTAAATTATTGATAGTAAATATTTCTTATTTTTTTTAACATAGGTATTTATAGCAATGAATTTCCCAGCTTCATCTTTTACTTGTTGTGTGACTAGAAACAAATTACTTAATACTTTACATGTCAGGTATCTTTTTGGTGTATGGTATAAGGCTTACTTGAATTATTAAAGAGCTAAAAACATTAACTGACATTTGGACAGTGTCCTCTATGTGTTAGTTTTTAATATTACTGTTATTTTGACGGATCTGCCAGTTAAATTTAGGTAACATAATAAGCACAAATTGTTTGGTTGACATGATAGAAGAGTTTCAAAACTAGATAAAGTTATTGTTGACACACTAAAAGTACTACAGATTTAAATCTTGAGAAAACACAGTATCTTCACTCAACCTTCTGAACTCCTCAATCAAATAAAAGGCATAGGCTCCAGCCAGAACTTTCTCTTACATTATCCAAATGATGTTCTTCAATTTAGTCAACATCTCTAGCTGGGGACTTTTTTCAATAATACATGAGGCATTTCTAGAGCTCCTCAGCAGGATATGCCACTGGAACCTGGAACAGATTACTTTAAACAAACTCAGTAAATGAAAATTTTCATTCTTTACAGATAGATGATTGATTTTGAAAAATAGCTAATTGTTTTAGTAGCTAAATAAGGCAGGTAATGAAGTTCAGCAATGCTATTTATGGTTTTAAATGAAATGAGATAAAAATAAAAACAATTATTTGTTTTTCCTTTTACATGACTGAATGACAACACCTTGTAAAATGGAGTTTTAAAAAAAATGTCTTAGAGATGTGTAAAGTCTTGGGAGGTGACTAATTGATTTTGTCTGGGCTTGGTGATTTGT
This sequence comes from Mirounga leonina, assembly GCF_011800145.1. Taxonomy (NCBI): domain Eukaryota; kingdom Metazoa; phylum Chordata; class Mammalia; order Carnivora; family Phocidae; genus Mirounga; species Mirounga leonina. The sequence goes on from NW_023270418.1 coordinate 4,449,206, forward strand.
TTAAACCAAAATCAAGCAAATAAACTAAAAAGTGTGAAACTGCTAAATGTGAACATCATGGATTTATGGGCTAATCCTTTAGAAATACACATTATACTGTTTGAGTTCTGTTTGATTGAAATCCTATTTGAATTCTATCCACAATCAGATATTATGGAGCTATTTTGTCTAGACATCCTAAAGTTAACTAAAATCACACTGGGTTTATCGAAGTCTGAACTAAAAAAAATAGGAAGCCACACTATAGAGGTTGATGGCTTTTTCTGGATCCAAGGCAATCAGAGACATCTCAACGGTGGTAGCAACGTGGAGTTTCTGTTCAGGATTTGCCACATGTGGTAATAAATAACTCTAAATCTGCTTCTTATTCTCTCTTTCCTGATCAATCCCCTTCATCTACTAGTCTACGTATATGTTCTCTGTGTGTGTTGTTATGATTCATAGTTTCTGCTGCTTATCTTTGGTTTTCTCCCTTGTCCTTCTTCGTTATGCTCCTTCTGCTTCCATCCTTATTTGCTGCTAAATGCCATGATTTCTTTGGCATTTCTCAGTAAAAATATTCAAGAAATAGCATCTGATTAGATAAGTCATGTTTTTATGCCAGGTTTGTAATAAATAGGTCATTGGTTATCCTAAAGTTTGGCTATGACTGAGCTCTGTGTCCTCAGTTTACCTATTCTACTATGGCTAGAAGTGGGAGTGGGATGCAATTCTGGCCCCTGGGAAGCTTTGCAACAGTGGAGATGGTGGGAGGTTCAGGCACTCTGACTGGTGTCTGCTACATTAAATAGGCTTCATACTATTTACCTAGCCAAATGCAAGGAGCCTTAGAAATTTTGTACATGAAAATTCCCTAGCCTCATGGGTCTATTGATTTCTTCAAGTGTTATCTATTGCCCCAAACCACAGTGACTAAAACATTAGCTTATAAATGTTTTTGACACTTCCCCCTCCCCCAATCCCCCAACCAGCTTCAGCACATGACCAGCTCTGACTTAGTTGAAATAAAGACAAGCCTCTTGAGCCAATCTTCAAGGTAGCCGCCAGACAGGCCAGATATGTGGCAAAATAACTGCAACGCTTGACAACTGAAGTTGGTTCAGAATCTTCTGGTATTGGGAATGAGGGCTGTTCTTTTCATGGCTACCACTGAGCTGGTGAGTGGAAGAGGGTTCTGGAGTAACTTATAATAATACAAAATTTTCTGTTCTTAGAGAAAAATCAGATTTTTTTTTCCTAAGTGCTCCTTGGGTTGCTATAAAATTGGTTAATTTTCAGAGTTCCAAAAAGGTTGATTCTGATAGTCAATACGAATTCTTTGTTGTTTTTATGAAGAATTTCTTACTCCTCCATCTTCACTGACATTACCTAAATATTAGAACAATAATTACCAAACTGTAAAATGAGTGTATATAAATCTGGCACCATTCTGACATTTCTATTGTTGACTACTACGCAGACCCTAAAATAGTTTACCCAATCCCTATTCTCTCTCATCCTTCCTGTGAGCAAAAGCTGTATTTTGTTGGAGGTAGCAATTAGCCCAGCTAAACACCTGCTATCCTTTGCAGCTAGAACTAATAGTTGGACTCAGACCTAGACAAGAAGACATGAGCAAAAGTCTTCTAGAGATGTGGGGAATCATCTTTTCTGAAGAAAAGGAGCAGAATGAGTTGTCTGCCACATATAGCACATATCCCCACTTCTTCCTGTATTGAATATGGATCTGGTGGGTCCTACAGAAACAGTCATGTTACAAACATGAGACTAACTACAGGAGAGCAAAGTTAAAAGCCAAAAATAGCAATACTTTAAAATGGAAAATCTTAAGTCTCTGGTGTTATCCCTGAGCAGCTGAACCACCAATGCTGGTAGTCACACTCTTCATTCACTGCCTCTTCTGGCCTGAGAAAACGAAACCCTGTATGTAGAGACACTGGGGCTTGGGCTTTTTGACACTTACAAATAAACACTTTTGTAATTGTTACAACCTATTTGATACTTATTTGAAAGTCAAAGGTAAACCATTCAGTTTCATTTTCTCTTCTTTGGCCTTTGGTGACCCTGACTCGTGCTGAATCCACGTACTCTGAGCTTAATGGAGGTAAACAGGAAGGTGTCCGCATTCACTGAGCTCCTATGACATGCCCAAGAAGTAAAGCCACCTCTTACTCCTTATCCTAGAAACTTTATGAATACAGTGTTATTGTTCACTGTTTATAGATAGAATCTGAGGTTAGAAATTATGAGGTAGTTACTCCAAGGTTATGCAACTAATGAATGCAAAATGTAGATTCGAACTCAGATTTGTCTGGTCCTACTTTTATTAATCACTGAAATATTGCTTCTAGAATTAATGATCCATTTTATTATATAAGGTGAAAGGGACCAAAATGTACCTTAATGCGCAAGCCCTGATTTACTCAGGATTGATGGAGAAAAGAAGAAAGTAGGAAAGAACCTTTCTAAGAGGACATATAGGTTTATTGTATACAGTCAAGTTTATTGTTGATGCATACGTCTGTAATATTGTATATAATTGTTTCTTTATCCTCTCTCAGGAAATAGTTACAACCAAAGGGCCAAAATGTATCCCTAATGGAAGTGAAAATGGCCAAGTAATGCATGTTTTAAGTTTTTTAGAAGACTACTTCAAGGAAAATACTAGCAAGTGGTTAGGAGGCCAATTACTGGGCACTTGGCTAATTAGCTTTATGGAACATAGGGTGTTTCTGTTTGTTTTGAAAACTGATATTTGTGGAAACATTTGAACACAGCTACTGCAGCAGTTAAATATTCTTGAATTAGAGCTCTCAGTACCCATACCTTCCCCACCCCAAGGGCTATGGCCTAATTTCAGGGTTTTGTGACTACAGAATCCAAGGCCAATCTGCATTTCAAAGAAATGTGAATGGCTGCAGTCCTGCCAGTTCCACTCCTACAATTATGCAAATGACAATTTGATAATAAGAGGCCTTTATAAAAAATGAGTTAATTGGCTTTCAATATATTCAAGAGAACAAACTCATATTTTTCATCTTTAATGAAAAGAGGAAATTCTTGAAAACCTCACAGTACTTGTCTGTGCTTCTCATCATCCCTCCCCCACCCCCACACACTCTTCCTTCCTTGAAAACATGTTTTCTTCTTTCATTATGAAATTGGCAATAGGCAGGCAAATAGTGAGCTGAGTATACACATCATTATTGTACACAATGCCAACAGGCTTCAGAATAGCTTGTATTATACTCAAAGTAGAAAGAAACATGAAAACACTTTTGTAAGCAGAGTTACACCAATAGAACACTTAGGGAAGGGAGAGAAAGAGAAAAATAATTAGAATTCAGGGCATGCAAATGGACTTTTCTTAAATATTCATCACCCCTAAATCTTCAGCCCAGTAAGAATAGATACATGCTGAATTTTGTTTTTTGAGAGCTGTTTTTGATTAGAAATTCTTTGACAACAGCTATAGTTTTTATTCCTGGGGTTAATCATACTCCTTAGTTCTGGTAAGAATGAACCAAATGTGTCATCACGTGTCATCACATTTGTCTTCAACTGCATGATACAGAGAAACTCTATTTACAAATGACTGAATATGAATATATTTTTAGAATAAGAGTATAGGCTTAAATATTTTCTAAATATTATTCAGCCAGAAAATGTTAAAACCAGAATTCAACTTAGGTCCTATTGACCTCAGTGCTGCTTCTTTTTCAACAAGGACGGCACAGAATGTCTTAAAATATATGAGTATTGCAAGATGCATTTTTATGAACATTAAGAAACAAGATAACCTACCAGAAATTGGATTATTTGTTCCTTCATCAAATAAATGTGTTAAGTTTGTTTGATCAGGTATTCAAGAGGAAGACCTGTTTTCTATTACTTTTAACAAAGAAACAACGGCATAGATTAAAACTAAATAAACAAAACTGAAAATCAATTACTATTAGCATTCAACTGTTCGGTGCTAACCAAAGGTAGAGTAAGTATTAAAGACCCGGAGGAAATTAAAATTGACCTCGTAGTTGTATAGGAGTTAATCAGATAAGAAGGAAGCCATTATACCATGGAAGGGGATTCTTTTATTCAAGAGAGTAACTCCTAATTTTTTTTTTAACAGTGGAAAATTTAGCACTTTATTTTCAATACTTACTGTTTGTTTGTATACTTAGAAACGTGTGGAGAAATATATGTGCCATTAAACTGATGTAGGCTTTTACCTGCAGAAAAGTGGTTTGATGGTTGGTATGATAAGTCACAGTAGAGTGTACAGGTGGACAAGAACACAGGCTTAGGCTTTAAGTTAGATGAGACTCAACTCTTAGTTCTACAAGGTTGATTTTCTCACTGTGAGCAATTACTGGATTTCTCAGCAGCTGTTTCTATTCTCTATAAAACAATGGCAATGGTGCCCGTAAAATACTATTGAGAAATAAATTAGAACACAAAAAATAAATATTCAGGATAAAGTGCTAAAATTATTTTATATAGTCAATATATTAATATAGTGTTTGATACTTGTACATATTCGATAAATGTCTGTTTTTTCCTTTTAAGTGAGACTTTCCAAGAGAACAAATCAAAATACATTTCTTGGGTATCGAGCAATCTTCTCAGTAATGATTTGAGATATTATGGAAAATATTCAAGGATTAATATCTTTTTTTTTAAAGATTTTATTTATTTATTTGACAGAGAGAGACACAGCGAGAGAGGGAACACAAGCAGGGGGAGAGGGAGAGGGAGAAGCAGGCTTCCCGCGGAGCAGGGAGCCCAATGCGGGGCTTGATCCCAGGACCCAGGGACCATGACCTGAACCAAAGGCAGACGCTTAACGACTGAGCCACCCAGGCACCCCAGGATTAATAGCTTTTAAGGTACAAATGATATAGGAAAGTCCAAGTTTGCTTTCATGATTAGCATCATCCTAGTGCTATTCTAATAAAAAAAGAATTATTAAGACATGTATGTGTTGACACAACCTAGACAAGAATTCCACCAGTTTTCCTTTCTGAGTTAGTTCTCTATGTTCTAGTGCTTGTTGATTTGGCTGTCTTGAAACCTAGCATGCATGAGAATGTTGCATATCCAACCCTGCTTGAGTGCCAGATTTACAAATAAACATGTTAGCATTTTAGCTATTTATTCTAGCTCTTTGCATATGGTTTGGGTAGTTGTGCATAAGAAGGGTGCAAGCGAGGGAGGGTGATACACCCTTCCTGATGCAGTGTGAACAGGAGGATAATGGCTGATGAGGCAATTACCTTTCATTATGCAATTGTATACAGTGAGATCTACCGAAGCTCCCAGGGAAAGCAGACTGTGAGTAACTCCCATCATGCTGTTCTTACAGTCCTCATCTGCAATTTTCAACATAGTGTGAAAGCATGCCCAGCTGCCAGCAAGTGACAGGATAGAAACACAAGGCAGAGCCAAGGAACATCTTTACTCTAGCAGCACAGTGGGACTGTTGGATGGAGGTCTGAATTTTTTTGTAAAAAGGTAAGGGATCTGCCGACACACTGTAGTACATTCCAGAGACAAAAGCCAGGGTTAGATTTATATCATCTGAGAAATCAGTGCAGGGACTTGGGAATAAGAATATTTAATTTCATCTACAGAACTAATTCTTAGTTCTGGATCATAAGTAGGAAAATTGCCTGCATATCAGGAAGCAGTATTAAACCAAAGAGAAATTAGAATTTGTTCTATGTGGCCTCAGAGTATAGATAAATCCAGTATTACTGGTTGAAAGGGAAGGCAATTCCAGTTTGAACCAAGAGAGAGCATTCTAATATTGAGCATCATTCCCAAGTAAATCGTGTAGCCACAAGAAACAGAGTTCTCCTTCACTGGAGGTATTCAAGAGGTACCAACAAAGATGATACAGAGGATATTTAGTCTTAGGTGGGTATCCTCTTATAATGAGAGTCCTTAATTAGCCAATTAATGATGAAGTTAGGACAATGAACCTACTCTGCCTGTTTCCACTGGCCTTGCAATAAATCCTCAGGGATCAGGATCATTTGAACCACATTGATATTGACTAGTCCACACATATTCCTAGTTGAATGGGAAGTTGCATAGTCTCATGCGTTGCCATGAGACATGAGATAGAGGATTTTAGGTGAGAGCAAAATCTGGCCTGAGGTCAGTGAAAATATTAGCACCATTCCTGTACCACTCACGTGAGACACACAGCTGCTGTGTTGTTTGGTTACCAGTCTTGGTATTTATTATTATTATTGCAGAGCATATTTATTTTTGTTCCTCACTTTGAATCAACAAAAACATCTTGATTTCATTTCCGAAAGGATTCTGAATCCATCTGAATCATTTCCCCTTTCTCAATCTCTAGATTTAGATTAGATTTCCATAATTTAGATTTCCATGACTCATAATTTCGATTTCCATGACTTACACTCTGCAATTTTATACTAAAGTTCTGACTGTACTCACTACTTTCTGTTGTATCCACCTTGTTAGACTTTTCACTGGGCAGCCTTAAGGAGCTATTTAAATTCAAATATAATCCTTCAAAAAAACCTTCAATGGCTCCGTATTTCCCACGAAAGTAACTTCCAAACTTTTTAGCTGAGGAATGATTTATTTCACATAAAGTTACATGTGAAACTCCACTATTTAACTACATAATGGCATATTTCTATGTTATTAAATTTTTATATGCCATGAAATGTTAACATTTGCTTATTATTAAACTAGTTACTAATTTATTATTAAATCATTTTGATTTTTTTAAAAGATTTTATTTATTTATTTGACAGAGAGACACAGCGAGAGAGGGAACACAAGTAGGGCGAATGGGAGAGGGAGAAGCAGGCTTCCCTCTGAGCAGGGAGCCCGATGCGGGGCTTCATCCCAGAACGCCGGGATCATGACCTGAGCCGAAGGCAGCCGCCCAACGACTGAGCCACCCAGGTGCCCCTAAATCATTTTGATTTTAATGATGTTTTAAAACTGGCTATTCTAGATAACAGTTGCATTTTTATATTGATTTATTTTTTTAATTTGAATATATACCATCTAGAAAACCTTGATTGCCAACCACTGTGAATCATATTCTCATTATAAGGTGAGATACTGAAATGTGTTCTAATCATAAATCATTATGAATATAATACCTATGTAATTTCTAAACCTGCAATGCTCAATTTGCTTGGGCCAGAAGTTTGAAAATAAAAATAAAATGTCATTTTATTTTCAAAATTGATGTATAAAATACTAATTTTCTTGAACGAATTTTCTTGAATATATCTTCCGTTTAAAGGGAGTTGAATAAATTCACAGCAAGATTAGTTTATTTTTTGTGTTAGGTGTATCCACATATATAACACTTTTACATTCCCAAGGACATCATTTAAATATTTTCATATACTAGATTGCTTATTCTTTAAGTTAATTCACTCAGAATTGTAAAAGCCAAATTGTTCAAGAGTCCAAACTTCATTTGAATTTTCTCATTGAATTCTGAATCTTTTATCAAGGTATTATCTTTGCAACACTAAATCATCAAACCAAGTTTATTTAGCGTGTTAAAAATAGCAAAGCATGTACGTTGGTATAATCATATTGTATCAAGTAAGTATTTCCATAATGGATTCTCTTTGTCATGAGAAAAGAGTGATTTCTTGTCTCAGAAAAATTTGTATCAGCATCTTCCCTCAGTATAGCCAATGAACTTCAGTATAAAAATGAACATTCTGCAAACCACTTCCTGTTTCATTAAAAATATATTTGGAATGTCAGTAATTTAAACTTAATGAATTCACATTTATATGTCACTATTAATATTTTTTTTGTTAATGCTGTCATCCCCTAAACACCAATGCTTATCTATCTAACATCCCATGACTGTCTGAACACATTTTTTAAAAAGATTTTATTTATTTATTTATTTATTTGAGAGAGAGAGAGAGAGTGCACGCACAAGTGGGATAAAGGGCAGAGGGAGAAGCAGACTCCCCACTGAGCAGGGAACCCCATGAGGGACTTGATCCTGAGACTCCAGGATCATGACCTGAGCTGAAGGCAGATGCTTAACCAACTGAGCCACCCTCTGCCTCTGAACACATTTCAAAGCAGATTTATTGTGAGCTGGAACTTCTTTAATTTTCTGCCATTGTTTTTGCACCATCAATACAATTGCCCTATAATTTTTTATTCCTTAGTTGATGGTGTATAAAAATTTATTTAAACACAAATATTTTCTCTCTTTTTTTTTTAAAGATTTTATTTATTTATTTGACAGAGAGATAGAAGAGCACAAGCAGAGGGAATGGCAGAGGGAGAAGGAGAAGCAGGCTCTGCACTGAGCAGGGAGCCCGATGCGGGACTCGATCCCAGGATGGCGGGATCATGACCTGAGCCGAAGGCAGACGCTTAACCATCTGAGCCACCCAGGCGCCCCAGAAATATTTTCTCTTGTGGCATAAATACTATATCCTATGAAGAGATCCAAAATATCTAAACTTTCATGCAAATAAACTAGAAATATTTTGTAAAAACTAAATTCCCCAAACTATTTCATCAAATATATTAGATACACAAATCATTTCATTTAGGTCTTTTTAAAAGGCAACATACCCAACTAACTAATTACATCTCTCTAATTTTTGACCTGCCTCATTTTTCTTCATGAAAAAATGTAATTATACTGCATATTTATTTGTCTACTTATATATTATCTATTTCCCATTGTAGCGTGTAAGACTTTGTGTGTTTCATTTTCTGCTGCATATTTTGAATTTAGGAAAGCACTTTACTCATAATAGGTGCTCAATAAATGTATTTTTGAAAGAATTAATGAATATATATGCCTGGTTTCTTCTTTTCGCTAAATAATACTAACTGGATTTTAATAGCGGCTTCCTTATCTATAACACTTGTAAGCAATGTCAGCATCATAGGGTCTAGTCAACATTTCTTCCTGAAGATGTATGTCTCTTCATTACATATGTGCATTTATATTATAAGATTAAATTTTCTTTGCATCATTATTCTTATAGCACAGAGTAATTGAATTTAGGCTGAAAGCAACAAGAATTATTTTATGCTTATTACGTTTTATTTCAATATAATGTAATTTGGCAAGGATGATATTATTTCTTTGCAAAATCACTGTAAAAGTTCACCTTATAGACTTGGACAATATATATTGGAATAATAATTAAATGTATATAAAATAATTTTCTTAATCCTCTCATATATTTTTTGTGATGCTTTGTGATCATAGCTACTAGCAGGATGATATTTTTAAAATGAATATCCAGTTCTGGCGGCTTCTTATGTTAAGCAAATGCCTTAATTCCCCACGTTGATTTGGGAGTATAATGCAAATTCCAACAATATCCTCCCATAGAAATGGGATATATAACTCCTATTTGATGGAGAACATTTAATAAGACACTTACCAAAATCTCATAGAAGCAAGCAAGCAAACAAACAAACCTAGAGCTATTCCCTTCAGTAAAGTATTCACAGATTCCTGTTGATTTCTCCTTCTATCAGGCTACATCCAGGTATAAAAATAAAGGACACTTAGATTGTAGTTCAGTGAGAAAGGCCAACAGACTTCAGCCTAAAGTAAAACTAGTGATGTTGGATTCCCACATGATACTGCAAAGAAAATAGACTACCTTAAATCTCATATGAAAATAGACATTATCTAGGTGAAGAAAATTAGGAAAAATAAAAGGAATAGAGTTTATATGCAGAAGATGGGAAAAATACCAAGAAAAAAATTAAATCCCCTAAGAAAAGTATAAAATTTCACAGACAGATAAAAAATTACTATAAGAAAATTTGTTGACAAAATTAATACAATATGGTAAGATCTCAAAGATATGAAGATAAAACAACAGAGAGATAAAAATGGAGATAGACTGCAGAACTGAAAAAACAAATTAATGACCAAAATAAATCCATCAGAAACTAATATATAACTTAGAACATAAGTGAATCAGATAACTCTGAAAATCAAGTTTCTTCTGTAGAAGAAAAGATTTGTTTTATTAAATGAAGAAAAAAGTTCACTTAGAGCAGTGGCAAAGAGGATGAAAGATGAGTCCAATATATTCCCACAGAAATATAATTAATAACAATTAATATTAAAATATAAAAAAGATATTATTATTAAAAAGTGGTTTCCTGAGACAAAAATAAGATCTTCATATTTCTTTCTTTTTTTTTCTTAACATATAATGTATTATTTGTTTCAGGGGTACAGGTCTGTGATTCATCAGTGTTACACAATTCACAGCACTCACCATAGTACATACCCTTCCCAATGTCCATCACCCAGCCACCCCATCCTTCCCACCTCCCTCCACTGCAGCAACCCTCAGTTTGTTTCCTGAGATTAAGAGTCTCTTATGGTTTGTTTCCATCTCTGGTTTCGTCTCGTTTCATTTTAAGATCTTCATATTTAAAGGACCAACCATGTTTTAGACAGAAAAAAATGATCCAGAATGAAAAGATGAAGCCATATATGTTACATTATTGAATGTCAAACATAAAAAAAAAAAAAAGGGAGCCGGATGGAAGAAGTCAAAGACCAATGTATCTTAGTATCTGAGAGAAAGTGTGGCCCCACATTTTGTACCTACTATAGTCAATTAAGTAGAAGGAATGTGATAACTCAAAGACAGCAGCTCCTATGAGCCCTTCATGATGGACACTAAGGATAGGAGGCTACGGTTGAATCAAAAGAACAATATAGTCATGTGAAGCATTTAGTTTGGGGAAACTGGTTTGTAAAAAATGGTGTGAGCATTTACTCTATTTACATATACAACTGAGAAAAACTATTGCTGAGGAATTATGTTTAGAGAGGGAAATATAAATGGTCTAAATCTCCACAGTTTGTAGGAACAGAATAACTCAACTGGAGGCTAGGAGAAAGGACAAGAATAACGTCTCAATTCTTACAGCAAAGCATTAAAACACTCTAATACTGAATCATGTAGTTAATGGTGACTTCTTTTAACTTTCTTCAGAATCTTAAATTATAGAATAGTCATCTTGAAATATCATACTCTATTGGAAATAAACAATTATCTCAACCTATAATGTCCAGTACCATACTGCATGCGGCTACTGAGAAGTTGAACTGTGGCTGGTCTGAAATGAGATGTCCTCTAAGGGTAGAATCCACACTAGATTTCAAAGACTTATATGAAAAAAAAAAATCTCATTAAATGTTTTTATATTGATATAGTATTGACATGATAGTATTTTGGATATACTGGGTGATGTACAATACATATTAAAATTAATTTCACCTTCTATTTTTTATACTGTTAAATGTGATTACTAGAAAATCTAAAACTACATGTGTTCCTCACATACATTTCTATCAGACAGCAATGAACTGACATTTGATTTACTTTATATATTTGATACCTGGTAGGGCTGTACTTTTTAAAGAATTTTCTTGGATGTATCATGTATATATGAACCAAAATAAATATAAAATATAAATATTAAATATGTATAAATACTAAACATCATATGAGATTAATATTAAATATGAATATTAAAATGTATTAATATTTTCTTTGATTGTTTTCAAACTTAATATGCTTATAATGGAATACTATGGCAACATTTTATTTACTGAATATTACTTAGAAATTTATTGGTAAGAAACAAAATTAACAGCACTTTAAATATGTGGCTTATGTTATTATTTAACTTTTTGAAAATTTTTTTTTATTGACTTCAGAATAGTTATTGATCTGCTTCTTCATTTTATATATTTTATTTCTAGGATAATGGCTCCCATCATTATTATCTCATTATTTCTGAGATACTGGCTGTATTAAAAGCTCATTACTGCTTATAGCCACTGTTTGAGCTTTTTCTCAGCCAAATTCTCAAAGGAAAAAAACCTGTACCTTTATATCACATATCCCTTCCTTAGTGGTTGAAATGCTGTGAATCCCCTTCAATTCCGTCACTTTAATAATGCAAATTGCTTTCAGGGTGCTTACCAAACTCAATATCCTCATTTTCCTTGATGTTCATTAAGGTCTTTTTTTTTTTAAGGTCTAATTTTTTTAATCCTCTGTTTCTTACATTTTATGCCAGCCTTTTTCCTCCTCCAAGAATCCATTCTTGACTATGCAATTTCCTCCACACAAATCTCATAGGTTCACTCATCACCTCTGCAAAGATGACCTCTGAATCTCTACCCCAGCCTCAAACTCTTATTGAGCTCTAAATCTACATTCACCCCTGACTCAGGGACTTCTGTTTAAACATATGTGAACTCCAAATGCCCAAAGCTGAAGACAACATGTCTTTGTAAGCCCACAAGCATCTTACCATATTTGTTTCAATGGCATTACCATTCCCTCCTTACCCAGGATGGAAGCCCTATAGTTTTTACACTTGCATACCTTTTATACAGTCTGAAGCCAAATTATTTCTTTGTGTATCTTATCCTGTCTAATTCTGCCAACAATACCATTCTCACTGCTTCTTATCTAGACAATTGAAATGGTAAAAATGATCACTTGGTCTCCCACTTCCTTTTCTCCCACTGGTATAATATATGAGAGAGTGGTTACACAGGGCTGTACTAGCTCTGAAATTTATCTGATTCTTTGTAGCACTAGTGACAATTTTCATATATTTACATGAACATTGTTCAATATGAATTGTGTCAACATATGGTTTTAGACATTGCATTAGTTTTCTATTGCTACCATAATAGATTACCCCAGATTTAGCATCATGAAACAACACATTTATTATTTCACAGCTCTGACTGGTCTGCTCCAAGTTTCACAAGGCCAAAATCATAGTGTGGGCCAACCGGGCTCTTACTGGAAAACTCTCAGAAAATTCTGTTTCCAAGCTCATTCAAATTGTTGCCAAACCACGTTCTTTGTGGTTGTGGGATTGAAGTCCCCATTTTCTTGCTGATTATCAGTCAGGAGTCATTCTCAGAGGGCCCCTGGGTGGCTCAGTGTGTTAAGCATCTTCCTCTTGATTTCCACTAATGCCATGATCTCGGGGTCCTGTGATCGAGCTCCATGTCAGGCTCCAGGAGCCTGGAGCCTGCTTAAGGTTCTCTCTCTCCCTCTCCCTCTGCCTCTCCCTTCCATACAGCTGCACAGGCTTTCTCTCACTCTCTCTCTCTCAAAAAAAAAAAAAAAAAAAAAAAAAAGTAGTCATTCTCAGCTTCTAGAGGCTTTCTGTATTCTCTGGTTGTTGGCGCCCTTCATCTACAAAGCTAGCATTGTGGGACAAGCTATTTTCCTACTTGGAATCTCTCTGATCTTCCTTCTGCTTCATCTCTCCTGCTTTCTCTTCCATCACATCTCTGTTGCTTGCAGCCAGGAAAGGTTCTCTGGCTCTAATGCTCCATCTAATTAGATTGGACCCTCTCAGATAATCTATATTTTAAGGTCCACATCCTTCTTTATATCTGCAAAATTCTGAGATTAAGAGCATCCTCTAAGCAACAATTGATGACTCTGACAGATCTGCTCTTCACTTTGCAGAAAACTTTCCCTAAGTCTATGGAGGTCAAAACCTGTCTTCTTTTGTAAATTAGGAGAGGAGAGGGAAAATGTAGAAAGTACAAATTTAAATCTAATACTTTGGTATATCTTTTCCTAGTAAATCTTTAAATCCAGCAAAGAAAATGCATTTCCTAGTTTGGTGACAACTCCCCTCATAAAAGTTTGACATGAGTTGATGGACAGAGTCAGATTCTTCAGAAGAGTCATTTCCACAGAAATGGCAGTGTTGCTGAGTAGGTATTATTTTTTCCAAGCTCCTGAACTTCTTTATTCAGGCAATCTGAGTACCCATAACAGGAACATTTTTTGTCTATTCCCTTGGAGACACAATTTCAATTTGAGGGTTATCCTTTATATAAACCCTAACCCAATCACAGCTCATTTGCACTATTTTCATAGGTCTGGTTAGATCTCCCACAACCAGACAGGTAGCAGGGAATGACTTTAGCCTAAAGACATCCATGTGAGGATTAAACTTCCAATTTTGAATGGCCTCTGGGATGGTTCCCCAATCTTTAGCCATATTTTCTTTTCTTAAGCTTCTGCCACCTTTTTTATTTTTTTTTATTATTATGTTCGGTTAGCCAACATATAGTACATCATTAGTTTTTGATGCAGTGTTCAACGATTCATCAGTTGCATGTAACACCCAGTGCTCATCACAACATGTGCCCTCCTTAATACCCATCACCCAGTTAACCATATTTTCTTTATCCCTAAAGTTTCTGTCATTGAAGCATGAATTTTTCTAAAAGCATTAAATCCTTAAAGACTTGACTGCTTAGGCTCTCCAAAAGTCATTTGCATATTTTGGCTATAAAATTTAAATTTTGGCGGTGGCCTTCACCAGTATTGACAGGTACATTCTCCCAAGACAGGTGCATGTTCCATAGAAGATCATTTTCATCATGAGAAAAGACTTCTCTCACAGCTTTTTTCTTTTTTTTTTTTTTAAAGATTTTTTATTTATTTATTTGAGAGAGAGAGAATGAGAGACAGAGAGCATGAGCAGGAAGAGGGTCAGAGGGAGAAGCAGATCCCTCGCTGAGCAGGGAGCCCAATGCGGGACTCGATCCCGGGACTCCAGGACCATGACCTGAGCCGAAGGCAGTCGCCCAACCAACTGAGGCGCCCCTCACAGCTTTTTTCAATGTATATCTCTAGTCTCTTGTGATTTTTTCCTGGGTTGCAGGAGGTGGGCCACCTGGACCATTGTATGCTCCTCTCTTTTCAGGAATAAGATAACCCATCTTTTGGAGTTCAAAATGTTAAAGAGATACTTAAACTTCACCTATTATATCTTTTTCTTAATAGTTTTTTTGTTTGTTTCTGATGACTACCTTATATCTTTTTAGGGTTATTAAAGCTTTCTGAAGAACTATGTCCTTTTCCATCCCTTTTCCATTTTAATTTCAGTGACTGATAATCATCTTCTATTTTATGAATACCTAGTGTTTTATTTAATTAATTTTTAATTTTGTTATTATAAACATTGTTATGTTCAGTATCTTTGTAAGTATATCCTCAAGATAAATTAATTTATTTATTGAGATAAATTCCTGGAAATCATGAAGTGAAAGAATACACTCAATTCTGCAGTTTTTAATTTGTGTTCCCAAATGTTTCTCCAGAAATATTAAACCAAGCTTCACTCTCACCGACCAGATAAGAAGGTCCATTTTCTATGAACTCTTTTTTTTTTTAAGATTTATTTATTTGAGAGAGAGAGAGAACTCAAGCACAAGTGGGGAGAAGGGCAGAGCGGGTGGGAGAGAGAGAATCTCCAGCAGACTCTCCACTGAGCATGGAGCATACTTGAGGGTGGGAGGTGGGCCTTGATCCCAGGATCCTGAAATCTTGAGATCCTGAGATCATGACCTGAGCCAAAATCAAAAGGTGGATGCTTAACCAACTGAGTCACCCAGGCACCCCTTCCATGAACTCTTAAACACAATGCTTAGAATTAAAAAGCTACATTGTATTTTGTTTTTACCTAATTTTATGTCATTATTATTTTATTTTTGATGTTATGAGCAGTGGGAACTTGATGAATGTTCTTATTATTTTTTCAGAGAAAAAAAGAGATGCAACCAAATTTCAGGAGACTCTGACTTCAGCTTTAATAAATTCCTTCCTTTTTATATATATTCCAATAAAACAATTAAGTAAAAAATCCCATATGCTCTAATTGTATATAAAAGTTAAAAACTAATTTACTGCAATAAATAAATAAGTAGATAAATAAATAATCTATGGTATGCAATTCATTTGAACTTGCTTCATAGTAAGAGCAGTAGCAATAAACCATGGAAGAAATTTTTTATTTTGCTTTGTCTTTTAAGTTTTTGCTATCTTTGTTTCAATTTGCACACTGCTACAATTAAGCCCTTGAATTCAGTTATTGTCAACAGGGGCACTAATCATAAAATAAAAGATGATGTTTGGTTAATTATATGCAGGTGGAATTCTATTTATGTTTGGTTACAGTTACCTGAAGCACCTGAAAGAGGGACTTGGCAAATGGCAGTTTGTGCAGGCTTGGAAATAACAATATTAATATTATAGCTTTTTTCTTTTATAGTTTTTGAATAATTAGAGACTATTCTGGATGATGATCTGGAAGTGAATTGAGAGTGATGGATTGCAAGGTAATGTTGAACATTCAGGGTCTGAACATCATAATCTCCTGAGACTGGAGGTACTTAAGAGGGTATTATAAAAAGTAATAGCATAAAAACTGTAAAGTGAAAGGTAAAATATTAGACTTTCAAAGGCGGATCGTAAGACAATGCAGAATCGGTGATCTCTTGCCAGGTTTGTCTGTTGTGTGGGAAATCCTAAGAGGAAACATGCATAGCCTGCAATGTCAAAAGGAAAGATGCAGTGTCTAAAATTTAGTGACGAGTGTTGCCTCTTTTAATTAATTTTTTTTTTTTGCTTTGTAACTTTTAAAAATGTTTTATCTCTTTCTTAGAAGTCTCCAAGGCAAATATCTGAATCTATATTTTTTGCGTATTCCCTAGTCATCAGGCACCCTCTAGTTTAGCTCTTTGTCTTATATAACCATCAGGTAGAAATTACACCCCAGTCCGGAACACTAAATGGTTTGCTCACATCCACAACATAGGAGGAACAGAGCTGAGATATGAGCAAAAGTTTATGGGATTTCAAAGCCCACCCTCATTTTATTAAGTCATAAAGGCAAATACCCAAGAATGTGTTTTAATTGTTTTAAAGTTCCTATTTCAGACTTTAAATAATTCATGTCAATCTGAGAATGATAAATCTATCAATACCAAAAACATATTATTGCTAAAAAGATTGTCCTACTCTTGAGGGACAACTA
The DNA here is from genome assembly GCF_011800145.1 of Mirounga leonina. NCBI lineage: Eukaryota > Metazoa > Chordata > Mammalia > Carnivora > Phocidae > Mirounga > Mirounga leonina. The sequence goes on from NW_023270418.1 coordinate 4,466,111, forward strand.
CATGTTGTATATACTTGTGATGAGGTAGGAGCATATAACCAAACAAATTCTTCAACTGTCATCAAAATAAAGTCCAAGCATGATTTTTTAACCTGCTTTCTTCTGTCACTACCTACCTCATACTCCATTCATGCTGTAAACCAGCCATGATTTCACAGGTATTTTCTCTTTCCTAGGGCTAAAACATTCGCCTCTCTGACCATCAGACATGTTCTATCCACTGTTCGTGTGGTTGACTTCTACTTATCTTTATTTTTGTTTCTTCCTGAGATAGTCACCCCTTTCCTATGGTAACATTCCATACACACCCCTATTGTACCACAACTATATTGTACCATACTACACTGTATTCGAATTTTCTGTCCACTTCTCTGCCTTTCACAATAGAATTTGCATGGTTGAAGGGCAGAAGATTCCCTTAATCACAACTGTAATCTACATTGATTAGGGCCAGATATTACACACACATACATTGATTTAATGAATTATTCCTAAGTAAGCAGGTCAAACCAATTTTCCTAAAATAAAAAAGATACCCTCTCTATTAATGTTTCCACTATGTTTTATACTATATGTCTTTCAAGTCTAATCACTCACAGTGACTTTTGATTCATTCATCTCCTTTATTCTCCTTAAACAATGGTGGTCTGTTAAAATTCTGTTGTTGTTGTTGCTTATTACCCTGGCCTCTACTCCTGTCTAGTTTTATCAGAGAATGTTTAGATTACACTGTAAGTTTTATTGCTGGCTTTTCCCCACTTCAGGCTTTTCCCTTTATTATCAATCCTAAAGAGTTAAGCCAGAGAATAATTTCTTGGGTGAGAGATGAAACAGCTGAGGGAGGTCTCAAAGACTGAACCAGACTTTTTCATAGACATGTTGGACCACATTATTCTGGTAAGGAAAGCCATGATGGAGCAAATTTACTTTGGGTTGGGTACCCCCTCCCCAAAAGCCCTAGGAACACACATGAACTAGAAGGAAGCTTCAATTGGTTCCATCTCTGAAACTGGATGAAGATGATCTTGCATTGAAAGTGTTAATAGAAGCAGACATAAATTCTACCTAGAGAACAATAATATCATCATAGGTCTCAAAGTTCTACAAACACTTATTACAACTATAATGGCTTGTATGAAGTAAAACATATCCATGCAGATGAGAAGATAATACCACCTGAATGAAAACCAACATGAAAAAAAAAAGGAAGATTTGACCCATAGGGGTTACTGATAGTGGAATTATCAGTTACAGAGTTGCACATGTTGATCAGTGCCTGCTTGAAATAATAGTTCCATTGGAACACAGTTGAATTGGTGAGATGCTATTTTAGTTACGAAAGGTGACTTTTGATACCAGAATGAAGTGAGTCAGCCAAGTAAATATCTAGAAGGAGAACATTCTAAATCCTAGAATTTAGATATGTAAGGCCCTTATGTAGAAAACAAAAGGAGTGGGGATCTCTTAAAAGTAGGCTAGTGTGGCTGCATCAGAGTGAATGAGGAGGATACTTCACAGACATAGTCAGGGGCCAAATCAGGCAAGGCTTTGTAGAACACGGTAAGGAGTACTGGGTTTCTTCTCAACGTGATGGGAATCTTATGAAGGCATGGAACCTGATTTGTCTCGTGTTTTTTTCAAGAATATCGTATGTGGAGAAAGACTATAGAGCCAGGGTTCCTCAACCTGAGAAGCATTGACATTCTGATCCAGGTAAGTTTTTATTGTAGAGGGCTGTCCCTTGCACTGTATGGTGGTTAGCAGCATCCCTGGCCCTTACCCAGTGGATACTGGCAAGACCCTTTAAGTTGTGACAACCAAAAGGGTCCACAGACTTTGCCCAATTTCCTTGGCAAGAAGGAGGGCACAATCACTCCCAGCTGAGATACCCTGCTATAAAGATCAAGAATGGAGGTAAGAAGATGTTTGAGAAGGTGATTTCAGGTGTGCCAGTAAGATGTTGGCCTGATCTAAGAGAGTAGTGGTAAACATAATGAAAGCGGTTGGATTGAGATGTATTCTTAAGGTAGAGAGGACAGGTCAAGATGCTACTGAATGTGGAATAGGAAGAGAAAAGCTTTGGAGTGGAATTAAGAATCTTACACTTTTATTCTGCTATAGACCACTTTGTCAGTTTGATGAAGCCCACAGACCTTTCTCAGAATATTATTCAATAAATATATATTATTAAAAACAAAATCAAATATACCAAAATGAAGTTGCAGTATTGTAATTTATAAGAAATATGTATTGGGGTGCCTGGGTGGCTCAGCCGTTGAGTGTCTGCCTTCGGCTCAGGTCATGATTTCACGGTCCTGGGATTGAGTCCTGCATCAGGCTCCCTGCTCGGCGGGAAGCCTGCTTCTCCCTCTCCCACTCCCCCTGTTTGTGTTCCTGCTTTCACTATCTCTCTCTCTCTGTCAAATAAATAAATACAATCTTTAAAAAAAAAGTTTACCTAAAATTTGGAACGCCTGATTTTGGGATACTTTAAAAAAAAAAAAAAAGAAATACGTATTTCATTCAGATGACCAAAATATATTTCTCCTGTATAGTTGGTCTCCCTTCATGGTTCCTGGCTCACAGCTCCTAAACCCTTGAAATTTCCTAAGTGATAAAAGCAATTGGGAGCACCTTTTGTTACAATATTTGATCCTGAGCTCAGTTCTTGAAATCTGATTCTAGGCCATAAAGGTAAATGATGTCTTGTTATCCATAATAAGCCCCTGTCCACCACAACTGGTGGGTTAATGTTAATGAGGTGACTTTTGGAAAGCATCTAAGGTTGGGAGCTGGTTGCCAGAGGACAGTGGAACTTGTAGTCCCTCTCCCTGATTTCCTGGGAGCGGAGAGGGGCTGGAGGTTAAATAAATCACCAGTCGCCAATTATTTAATAAATCATACCTATGCAATGAAGCCTCCATAAAAACCCAAAACAACTGGATTCAGAGAGCTTCCAGGTTGGTGAACATGTGTACATTAAGTGAGAGTGGCTCAGAGAGAGGATGGAAGCTCTGCACCCTTTCCTCATACCTTGCCTTATGCATCTCTTCCATCTGGCTGTGCTTGCATTATATCCTTTTACAATAAACAGGTGACCTAGTAAGTAAGACGTTTCTCTGAGTTTCCACTCCAGCAAATTAACTGAACCCAAGGTTCAGAGCTACAGGCACAGGTAAAAAAAAAAAAAAAACCTGGACTTGCAATTGGCATTTTGAGTTGAAGGGGATTGTAGGACCCTCCAATCTGCAGCTGGTTGGTCAGAAGCATAGGTAACAAACATGTGACTGGTCTGGGAGGTGGTGGTGAGGGAGGAGTCTTATGAAACTAAGACTTTAACCTGTGGAGTGTGATGCTATCCCAGGTAGAGAGTGTCTGAATTGAATTGAATTTTCAGACACCCGCCTGTTTACTGAGAACTGCTTGTTATTGGCCTGGGGAACACCCCTCTTCCTACACAGTGGAATTAGGTCCAAGAGCCTAACATACCAGGAGAACATGAAGAGCAATTTTATCAGAAAACAAACTATGTTCCTACAATTTCTACACTCTTTTATGTTACAGAAGCAAGCTCTGCACTCTTTTATGCTCTGACCATAAAAACTGTTTTATAGGCTTTACTGTCATTTTTTTTCTCACAGTTTATTTTTTTATAATCACATATTTTTAACCAAAGCATTGAATTCATAGCCCCTCAACTGAGAAAATATGAATCTCTGAGATGGCACAGATTTTAATCACTAAGTCATTATTATTTGCTATAAAACAGTAAAAATTGACTTCATTCTTTTCAGACTTTTAAATGACAACCAGAAAGAACTTGAGGCTCTGATATACTAAAAAATGCAATATTCTTTGTTACCTTAAGCTTTCAGCAATTCTCACCAATCTGTAGCAATATCGAATACTGAATTCCAGGAAAATTTCAACTTAAGCTACCCTGCTTCATTGTCAGGTGATTGCCTATTAGGAGAAAAATCTTGCAGACATTGGCATATGAATTTAAATGAAACTTCCTGGTGATCGTTGCAACTTAGAAGCAACACCCGCTGCCCTTTTGAAATAATTTACTTCCTTTCTTGGGTTTCTGTGGGCCCTGTTCAATGAGCTAGAGACAGATGCTTCTATCAGCCCCAAAGCTCCTTTTCTATTTCCTCATTTGATTCTCCCCTTGAACTAAGCTTGATTCTTGTGTTGGCGCTAAGATTTGAAAAATTTATCAGTGAAGTTAGAGTGGATACTCTGGATTGGCGAACTCACCAGATAGGGCTGTGTCTTAGAATCATAAGTCCTACTCTTTCACTTCGGCAATTTTCTCTGTTTAAGATGAATCCAATAATCCTCTCTGATAAAATTAAATATTTAAATGATTTATAAGCAATCCAGTGCTAAGCAAATAATAAATATGATTATTGCTTGATAGGAGAGCTTGATCACAGATAATCATTTTGTCTGGGCAATGGGAGATGCTTACAAAAATAGAATCTGAATTAAAACTGTCCTGGTTTTGGGTCCTCCGGATGATCTTGAATAAATTACCTTGCCCATTAAAATCAATTATTTTGTGTTCAGAATGTGGATACCTCCGTTATGTGGTAGATGAAGGTAAAAATAATGTAAAAACAGCAGAGTGCTTGGCACATTGGAAAATCTTATTAGTAATCACATTATTAATTAACTTAATGAAAGTTATTTCTCCAATCTTGTTAAAACTTAAAACACTATATTAGAATTTATTATTAAATTTTGAATTCACTTACATTTCTTAAGTCATGAGCATTAGAAAGGTTGTTAAGCCACTTAAACATTAAATTCCTTTTTGTCTTTTTGGACCAAATTAGTCTTCTATCCAAGATCCCTTTCTCAAAGGAAATTCAGACAAGGAAACTTAATGACCTCAGTGGATGCTATTTTCACCCTAGGAAAAATTTCAATCAGTACACTAGAGAGGTGGTTTTTACATTTGTTGCTGTTGCTATTTGTTTTGTACAGATCAATCAGAGAAAAACTCATTTCCTGAATATTAGATTCACCTTGTTAAAAATCTGTTTACAAATCTTTGACAGCATTAAAGGTCATTAACATGACTAATTGTAAGACAACACAAGAATGGATATGATCAAGAGGAACGATGCTTCCAATCGGCTTTCAAAAAAATAGAAGAGGATAGGAGTTCTTCTCCCCACTTCTAGTAAACTGAGACAGACACACACACAAGCGCACACACTCACACATATATTTAGTTCTATATGTACAATGTTTATTAACAGACAAAACATGTAAAGAAATGGGTTCTTCAGCAGAATGTAGTGTGGTACACTTGCATTTGTAATTGAAAGGTGCCTCTCACGGTGTGTCATGTATTAAATGTTGTGCAATTTGGTTGGGGGAAAGTATTGAACTCACTCATGCACTCATGTAACACTAGGAAGAAATTATATTATTTTATTTTTTGAGCTATATAATGAGCCCAATATATTCTTGCTCACTGAGACAAAACTTCTAGTGAAGTCTTAAGTCAGTTGGAGAGTTATTACAAATTTACCAGCAAGGGTATGTGGAAAAATGAGGCTCCTCAAGTGAAATGCAGTAATAATTATGACCATTAAGTTTAAATCATAATTTACTTTATTTCTATGAATTTAGTGGTTATTATTTTATGAAAAAATGGAATAAATTTATTAATGTCTCTCTTAAAGGCAAAAAATTAACATGTGCATTTAACATTTTAAATCTTCCAAATAGACAGGTTTTGCTAGTTGGAGCTCACTGAATGAATTGTTCAAGGTCAAATAATGAGCAATTTATAGAATCATGATTTATATATTTATTCATTTTTCCAGCTTTATTACTGTATAATTGACAAATAAAATTGTATATATTTAAAGTATACAATGTGATGATTTGGCATATGTATACATTGTGAAATGATTACCAAAATCAAGTTAATTAACATGTCTACCAACACACATAGCTCTATTTCTCCCTCAATTTGGTGAAAATGCTAAAGACCTACTCTCTTAGCAAATTTCAGGTATAAAATACAGTATTACTAGGGTGCCTGGCTGGCTCACATGGTAGAGTATGTAACTCTTGATCTTGGGATTGTGAGTTTGAGCCCCACGTTGGGTGTAGAAATACTTAAAAATAAAATATTTAACAAATACAGTATTACTTATTACTATGAGGTATTAAATCCTCAGAACTTATTCATCCTATAACTAGAAGTTATACCCTTTGACCAACATCTCCTCAATTCTCCTACCCCCAAACCACTGGCAATAACCTTTCTATTTTTATGAGTTCGTTTTTATGAGTTTATTTAGGTTATTTCTGTATCTTGGTTATAGTGAATAATGCTGCAGTGAACATTAATGTGCAAATATCTATCCAAAATATTTACCCAGAGGTGGGATTGCCGGATTTTTTTGTAGTTCTATTTTTAATTTCTCAGGGAATACTGTTTTCTATAATGGTTGCACCAGTTTACATTCCTGGTAACAAAGAGCAAGGGTTCCCTTTTCTCAACCTCCTCACCAACTTTTTGGTAATAGCCATCTAAGAGGTATTAGGTAGTTTTGATTTCGCTGATGATTATTGATGTTGAGCACCTTTTGATATACTTGTTGGCTCTTTATATATCTTCTTGAAAGAAAAGTCTATTCATTTCATTTACTGATGTTTAAATTGGATTATTCTTTTTTGCTATTGAATCATATGAGTTTCTTATGTATTTTAGATATTAACCCCTTATCAGATATGTGGTTTATAAATATTTTCTCCCAGTATTTCTTTATTGATTTCTGTCTGGATGATATATCTTGTTGAAAGTAGGATACTGAAGTCTCTTACTACTATTGCATTGCTATCTCTTTCCTTGTCACTTCTGTTCAAATTTGCTTAATAAATGTGGTACCTCATTGTTGGGTGTGTATATATTTATAATTCTTGTATCATCTTAACAAATTGACTTTTATCATTGTATAATGACTTTCTTTGTCTCTTGCTACAATTACTGAGTTTTAGTCTATTTTGTCTGATCTAAGTATAGCTACCTCTGTTCTCTTTTGGTTTCCATTTATATGGAATATCTTTTCTCATCCCTTCATTTTCATCCAATGTGTGTTCTTAAAGCTGAAGTGAATCTCTTATAGGTGGCATACGATTGGGTCTTTTTAAAAATCCATTTAGCCACTCTACGTTTTTTGGTAGGATAATTTAATCCATTACATTAAAAGTAATTACTAATAAGTAAGGTCTTACTATTACCATCTTATTAATTATTTTCTGGATAATTTTAGTTCCATTGTTCCTTCTTCTCTTACTGTCTTCCTTTGTGATTTGATGACTTTTCTCTAGTAGTATGCTTTGATTCCTCTCTCTTTATTGTTTGTGTATCTACTATAGGTTTTTGCCTTGTGGTTACCATGCAGCTTGAATACAACCTCTTACAGTTGTAAGAATCTATTTTAAGCTTAGAATTTAAATTTGATCACATACAAAAACTCTACCCTTTCCTCCCCTCATATTTTATGCTTTTGTTATCATAGTTTACATCTGTTTATACTATGTTGTCATTAACAAATTATTGTAGCTATTACTAGTTTTAATACTTCTGTCTTTTAATCTGTATACTAGAGTTATGTGATTTAACACACTATTACAGTATCAGAGTATTCTGAATTTGATTCTATATATATATCTTTGCTAGTGAGTTTTACACTTTCATACATTTTCATGTCACTAATTAGTGGCCATTCATTTCAACTTGAAGAATGCCCTTCAGTATTTTGTAAGGCAGGTCTAATTATTTGTCTGGGAAAGCCTTTATCTCTCCTTCATTTATAAAGGGAGTCAAGCATTCTTGACTAGCAGATTTTTCTTTCAGCACTTTGATTCCACTCTCTTCTGGCATGTAACGTTTCCACTGAGAAAACTGCTAGTAGCCTTATAGGATATCCCTTGTAAGAGATTAGTTTCTTTTTTCTTGCTGCTTTCAAAATTCTCTCTTCATCTTTGATTTTTGATAGTTTTATTATAATGTGTCTTAGTGAAGTCCTCTTTGGGTTGTATCTGTTTGGGGACTTATATTTTTTTTAAGATTTTATTTATTTATTTGACAGAGAGAGAGACAGTGAGAGAGGAAACACAAGCAGAGGGAGTGGGAGAGGGAGAAGCAGGCTCCCCACTGAGCAGGGAGCCCGATGTGGGGCTCGATCCCAGGACTGACCCAGGCACCCCTATTTGGGAACTTATGAACATCATGTACACACACACACACACACACAGCAGGAAGGAAGTGCTTAAAAACAAAATAGTAAAAGTAATTTATAGCTATCATGATCATAAATATATATATTTTTATTTATAATTTATTTATAAATTATATTTTAATATAATTTTATAAATTATATATATACATAAATTCTCTCACTTTTAAAAGCAGTCGGGTTCTGTCCTTCAGTGTCTCCTGATCTGTACACATTTATTTGTAGACCACTGGTTTGAATCTTTCTTTCAGGGAAAATCATTACCAAAATCATTTAGAAATTCTGAAGTGTTGCCTAAGGGGCCATATCTCCCTCTCTGTTTCCTTGGGCATTTCTTGTATTTTGCTTCCACAAACCCAAAGCAGCTTTAGATGCCAGTCTTGATTCCCTCCATCTCTGGCCACCCTCCTGAGGGATGGTCTGCACCAAAGAGTCTCTGCTTTGAACCTCCATCCTGTCTTTGCTGATGTCTTGTTTGTGCAAGTAGACTCTATTTCTTCTTTATTTTTAACTCCATCCTTTCTGCTGACTCCTTTCTCTCAGCATGTGATCATATTTGTGTTGTATTTTTTCCTCAGGTTAAAATAAGCAAACCTTCCCATGAACTTATGTCTAGTTCATTCACTTCAAAGTCAAGCTCCTGAGTTCTAGAATTCTCTTGATATATATAAATATATATATCTACCACATAGAATTCACCCTTAATTCACTTCAGATGAGCTTCTACTAGTATTTTCAGTGTGAAATTTCTTATTAATAATATCATTAAACTTCTAATTGCTCAACTCCTTGGATGCTCCTGCCTTTTTCTCAAATTCTAATATATCTGATACTAGATCTGGAGCATCTTCCACCTCGAGATACTTTATGAAAAGTCACACACCATAAATTAGCCTTTTATTAAAGGGATAATAATACATAATGACTATGTATAGGCACACTGTTGTATGATTTGTTCCTCAGAATATCTCCTTGGCATTGAATTATTAGTCATCTTTGATACTGCTGACTAACGTATTCATGAGATGCATTCTTCCTCATCATGTTTCTATCACTTTTGGGTCCTGAAGTCCTAGGTTGGGTCCAGACTTATTTATCTCTACTCTTTCCCCACCCCCAACTGATCCCAGAGATTTAACATGAATCCTAGCTACAAATGTCTCCTTCATCCTTTAAATCTATCTTCCCAATTGCCCAGATTAGAGCACTGCAAAGTGAAGTACAATCACCAATTGTGTCTCTTTTTGCTATTCCCACAAAGAAGTGCCAGGTCTTTTTTGTTTTATCAGTTTCTCTATAAATAACAAGGAGACAACAGTGGTCTGCATAACATCAAAAGCAGCAGCAATAACAGTAACTATAAATAGGTGAGATAACACAGTTTTTTAAATTCTTAACACAGTGTAGTGATGATTTCCTCAGATCAAGAAACTAAGTTTCTGGATGCCCTTGTAAAGTAAATTGTATGAAGGCAACTGTCATTTTTTCATGCAAACTGTCACAAAAATATTTTTGTCTCCAAGAAGGAGATCCTGCCCTTCGCAACAACATGGGTGGAACTAGGGGACATTAAGCTATCTAAAATAAACCAGGAGTGGGGATGGGTAGATGCCCAAAGGGTACAAAGATGCAGCTACGTAGAATGAAAAAAGCATAGAGATCTAAGGTATAGTCTATAATATTGATAACTACAGTCAATAATACTGTATTGAATACCAGTAATTTGCTAAGAGAATAACTTTCAGACACTCTTACCACACATACACACAAAAATAACTATGTGAGAAAATGAATATGTTAATTAGCTTAATGTAGAAATCATTTCACTATGTATATTTATATCAAATCATAAAGTTTAAATATATACAACTAAAAAACAAACTTGGTCTCTGGAATAACCCATTTCACCAGCCAATATAGTCTACCCAGTTTGCTCTCCTATAGGTACTGTTTCTCTTTATATATAATTTTGGTGCATCTGATTCTTCATTCAAAGACACAATTCAATGACAAGTAGGAAATGATGGTAGAAGACAAAGTAAACTTTTTAATAATTTATGATATGTTAAGATGGCATTCACATGTCCTCTATTGCTTTTATTTTATTTTATTTTATTTTATTTTATTTTAGTGAACAAAAGCACTTGTGAGTGTATATGTGTATATGGATGCAAATTTGTGTGTCTATACATTGGCTTTAAATTATTCATGAGCAATCCCTATTCAAAGGTTATTTTCCAAACTTGATTATTTTCATCATTAAATTCTATGTCCTTTGGGCAAACTCAAACCTAAACCTTCATAGTTTGACTCAAAATAGTACCCTCCTTCTCCTGCATTTCTTTTCCTTCTGCTTTCCTTTCTTCATCTCATCCCTCTAGCCCAACCCTCCAACCTTGCCAGCTCCAGGCCACAAGTTACAATGGGAATTTTGTTAATATAACTTTCACAGATAGAATGAAGTTAGGGGGAAATTAGTTTTAAATAAATTATTTAAAACCTATATAATAAGCATTTTGGGTAACAGCCATTCTAACTTGAAAATCTGAATACATTTTTATGTAAAAATACTATTTATTTATCTGATATGTAATGACTATTTAATTTTTTAGAATGGTCTAGGAAGCTAGCCATATCTTCTATGGTTGCTCCTATGGCAAAATAGCTTATGAGCTCCCAATAACTATTAGCCTTTGGGACTTTCTCCTGTGAATCAGCACATACTGTTTCTTTACATGGAATTCCAAACTTCCTGTTCCTAGCAATACCACTTCCTCTCATTTTTCAAGACTCTTCAATACCACTTTTACTTTGTTGACTTGATTTTTGCTTATAATATATATTTACTGGCTTTGAAATGCATCCAAAACAGAACAAAGTTTCTTCAATGTATGACTTTCAATCTCTCTAGAAAGTATAGCACTTATTCAATTTGTTAACTTAGGAAAAACAACTGAGAGGTAAATTTATTTGTGAGAGGGTTCATATATTTATGAAGATACATTCATTCTTTAAAGGTTATTTTCTGCAAAGTAAGATATAGTATTCCTTCCTGTGTTCAGCCCTCTGTGCAAAAGAGGTCTTTCCCAGTCTTAGGACTAAGTGCTGTCATACAGCTAGGAAAGGTATAAATGAGATTTTTTTTCATTTCTAACTTCTGATCTTTTAAGCATTTTCATAGGCAATGATAATAACCTTCACATTCATGGGGTACTGAAATAACATATAGGTAAAACTAAGTTACTTCTTTCTATGAAAGAATTCTGCCTTAGCAGAAAGGCAGTGGGTCTCCAAATCAAACATTGGTTTATAATCCAGCTCTGATGTGCCCTGGATATAAGTGATTTGGATATTTAACTTCAGTAGGCCTTGGTGTCCTCACGTTGGTAATGTTGGTCCTTCCTCATACATATGTAATTAGGAAATAATAAATTACTTAAAACCTATATAATAAGCATTTAAGAATGTTGTCTATAATTATTATATATAAAGAACCATAGAATACTAGCATTCTATAAAGAACAGCTGTAAGTAACCACAACGATAAGTATGTAGATTAGTTCTACTTCATGGAACACCACATAAATAGGAACATTTCAGTATCTTTTATTCATTAATTCTCCCTCTCTTTAACATAAAATATTACATTAACACCTACTATGTGCCAGGCAATGTGCCAAGTTCTAGGCGTACATTGGTAAATGAAACAATTGTGATTCCTAACCTCATACAGCTTAGGCTCTGGACTTTGTATTTCTTCAGTTTTCAAGTTTCCTTAACTGTTCAGTTAAAATATATGCTTTGTTTTTCAACTAAAAATTATGATATTTTTCATTTTTATTTATCTTAGACTGCTCAGAGTAGACTGACTTTTGGAACTGTCCTATGCAAATCATGGGCTATTGATGTGGTAGGTAACTGTCTCTCCAATATGCTCACACAGTTCTATGTAATTCTTCATTACAGTATAATTACACTAGCTTACAATGACTAGCCCTGCTTGAAAATAAGCTTCTTTTATGTAGGGGCTATATTTTACATTTGCTTTTCATTATTAGCACCTGCCATAATACACATAATAGGCACTCAATGGATTTTGAATGAGTAAATTAATCCCTCCAGGTATAGCCGCATTATTTCCATTATGGGCTGAATATTCACACTTCATCTTGAAACACTAATGTATGAGGAAAAAATGAACTTTTGCAAATTCAGGGATCAACACTGATGATATTTTAAATTCACTTGGACCAAATCTGAGTAAGGAAATGTAAGAAATTAAAGAGTAACAGGTATAAGTGTTGAGTCGGTTGTCATATTATCTAGGAATTTTAGAAAATCAATAGTCTCAATTAACCAAGCCCTTACAGTCAGAAAAGGTGACCCTGAGTACAAACTGCTATTGTGTGACAGAGACAACGTGATGAATTTGACTCCCTAATAATCCCCTAAACACACTACAGATCTTCAGTTGTTTTCCTAAGAATTATTAGACACCTATTAAGGAAGATGGTGAAATAAAGCAATATGAGCCTCATCTCTCATCCTTGCTTAACCTACTTATAATCTTTAAGTATATAAATAACTGAACAGAAACAGGACCAAAAGGAGAGAAACCAGAGTGCTTAGGAAACTTTCATGATATATACCATCTACTAAAGAGTTCAGAGTTGCAAATAGAGCATAATTTTGGCTTTTCTGTAATTTTTGTCATTTATAGGCATAGCATATACTGATAATTTTGGATACATTATATTAAAATATGCCATAAACTATTAAATATTAATTTGTTCTCTCTCTTTTTAACACATAATGTATTATTTATACAGTCCTCATAGTAGTCCCAGTACAATCTATTGGATGTGGAATATTTTACAAACAAGTCCTATTGTCATTATTACAATACTGGCTTTGTCTTCTAGAATTCTTAAAATATCAAGCAGATAAGGAAAAATCCAAGAAACCAAATTTTAATGGTGCAGAACCAAGACTTTCAACTAAAGTGTTTTTGCAAATGTTCCCACTTGCATTTGGAGGATCTGCATTTTAACTAAAAATGCCTATTAGCATGGTGTGATGTTTTCATTTGAAACATACAATTTTTCCCAGGGAAAATACACATCAAATCACATTAACTGCATGTTGCTAGACATAGAAAACTAAAGTAAATAGTGTATAATGCAAATAAATTGAAATAGGCTAGAGATTATTGGTGGTGGGAAAATGAAAATTAATATATTTATTAATATTAATATATTAACATAAAATATATTTATGTTTTAAGAAACATATAGTTCTTATTGTAGGGAATGTGTTTTACCTCTCTATAGTGAAGGAGTGAAAAACAAAAAGAAACAAGAATAACATAGTACAGCCATATAGGACTATGTAATTGTAACAATAAGCTAGTGGTGTCTAACAAATCACCCCAAAACTTAGTAGCTTAAAACAAGAACCATGTAGTTTACTCAAAATTCTGTTGCTCTGCTTGCCAGTGTGCTTGGGTCACTAATGTGGCTGTAGAATCTAACAATTTGGTTGGGCTAGATGATAAAAAATGGTCCCATTCACATGTTGGTGCTAGCTGTAGGCTGGGCCTTTTTTCTCCAACAATTTAGTCCTAGCCTGGCTTTTTCATATGTTGACAGCATTCTAAGGAAGCAAGACCCAAGGTGCAAATGCTCTTCAAGCCTCTGCTTCTGGCATGTTTGCTGACATCCCATTAGCTGCAGCAAGTCATCTGACCAAGCCCAGGACCAGTGTGGCTGGGGACTACACAAGGGCATGGATAAAGAGAAGAGTCATTCATTGCTGCCATTATTGTTAACACTTCAACATGATAATTTATCAGTACATATGTCTAATATATTCCTACTATCATCTATGCATGTGGGTAGGTAGTAAGGGTAAGGATATAGTAAATAAAAGCCATAGAGGCCATAACAAAGTGAGAATTTTCTACCTTTAACCTCCAAACAACTCAGGGAAATAATTAATCATCACATCTCCTCCCAAATTGCATACTTATTGGCCATCTTTCTTCATTCAAAGGAAATCAAAACCTCTAAGCCACTATATTAACAAATGCTTGAGAAGGCTTGTAAGATAATAAAATCTTAGAAAGATAGTCTTTTTGAAAAGTAATGCTGTCACCAATTTATACAGGGTTCACCAAGTTCAGTCCCTTCATGATGAATGGCAAGTGCTTCATCACTCAGGAGTGGTGACTTCAGAGTTAGGTTCATACTGAAATTAGTCTCCAAGCTCCTTTAAAAAAAAAAAATCAAGAATAGTTTAGTTTAATTGAATATAATATGTCCCATTCTACATGCACTTTGTAAATATTATATGTAATTTTTGTGGCCCAGAGTCCTTAGTGCCTTGATCGGAGAGGTTTCATCAATGGCCTCACAGCAAGATCTTTTCAGTTAATCATTCCAAAACACAATTGAAAATTCTAACCCTAGGAATCATGCAGGCAGAAAGTAAAAAGGGGGACTAAAGATTGGTTCTACCACTGGCTCACTCTCTGTCCAGCCTTGAGGTACTATCTTTGTTTCATTGACCATTTGTTTCTTCTTGTATGAAATGCAGGGGTAAAAGGAAAGGTGGGCAGGATAAGTCTGGGTTGAATCCAAGCTGAATCATACTAAGGAAGCAAGATTATGTTACTGAAGTTTGCTAAGGATTACTGATGGAAGAAATAATGGTACAGTTACCAACATGATGTATTGCTGTGGTTTGAATATTTGTGTTCCCCCAAAATCCATGTGTTAAAATCCTAATACCTAGGTGATATTATTAGGATGTAGGGCCTTTGGGAGGTACTTAAGTCTTGAGGGTAGAGCCTCATGAATGTGATTAGTTTGCATAAGAGAGAACCCAAGCCTCCCTAGTCCCCTTCCATCATGTGAGGACACAATGAGAAGATCCTGGCTGTGAACCAGGAACAGAGCGCTCACCAGAATGTGAACCTGCTGGCACCTTGATCTTAGAGTTCCCAGCTTCCAGAACTGTCAGAATTAAATTTTCATTGTTTATGGGTTATTTAGTTACTGGTATTTTGTGATAGCAGCCTGAATAGACTAAGACATATATCAAATTATATTAGGCTTTGTTAGATGCCAGGAATGACTTATTGGACACCTTTGTTCCTAGTAGCCTGGACTTCTGCTGCATTTTTGAGACCTTTATCTAAGTTAGTCTTATAGCTCTCTTCTCTAAGCCTTACCAACCCTTTCAAAAATAAAATCCCTCATCTTTTCTTCCAAGTATAAATTTAGCCTTCTGAGACTGATGCTCTGATGGGACCAAAGGCATGGCAAGCAGGTACCCATTATCCTCAGAATAGAATTCAAGTTCCTTAATCCTTCATGATCCAGCATCTACCCACCATCCACTCTTTTCTTACAACCCTGCTCATATGTTCTTCCCCCAGTGAATACTGTAATGGCTGGGGTGTTTGTTTTCTGAAAGTACGATGCTTTCTTTCCTCTGAGGCTTTGTACTTGTGCCTTTCACCTGTAACAGGATATGCAAATTTCCCTTCCCCATACTGTACCCAGCCTGGATGTCATTTCCTAAAAGACTTTCCTGATTACCCATCCATTCTGACCTGGCTTACGATCCTCCTTCTCTGTACTTGTAGTTGTCTGCTCATGCATTGATCCTACATATTTCCGTTAAATAATGTATAGTGTGATTGTCCCTGAGAGCTGAAACTATGTTTCGTTTTTTATTGTGTGACTCCACAGTCCCTACTCAGTATAGAATAGACAATCAATAAATCTTTTTGAATAAATTAACTGTCATTTGAGTTTTGATTTGCCTCTAAGATGGGACCAGCTAATGCACTTTGATGACCTGTTTCCAAATATTTTTGAAAGAGGATTAAAGCATGTCTAATACTACACTATTTTATACTTAAACTGGTTGTAAGGACTTATTCTCTCATGTGTGATTGACACTATCACATATGTACTATTCATTCCTGACATAGTTTTAAAAATTGTGCATCATAGTATTGAAATAGTAGGTAAACTAAAAACATTAATAGTTATTGAGGTTGGCAAACATCATCTTGTGCCTTTGTTTTCACTATGAAATAAGGAAGGATGAGAAGTTGTCCTATACAATATTGGCAGGCAGGATTTTATCAACACTTGGGAAGGAAAGAAAGCGTGGTTTACAAAGTAACAGTTCACTGAGTTAATTTCTTTGTCATTGGAATAGCTATTGTTGCAGCTTTTCATTTCCCTTTGCTAAGTTACATTCTCTGCTTAACTGGGGTATCATTTAGTGCTTGGAACTATTGCTCCCTAGATATTTGTCTCTTAACATAAACAATTTAAGGCAACTTTGGAATGTTCCCAAGCTAGTTATAGGATATACTAGAAAAGGAGCTTTAGTATGTCCTATGTCCCTTATCCCCTTTGTAAAGTTAAACGACTCAGCAGTTAATGCTTTAAAAAGTCATTCTCCCACTCAGAGATCTATGTACATCTATCCAAAATACATTTGCATTCTTCTCCTATTGAATATGTTCTATGAGGCTCATCTAAATAGTCTTTCATATGGTATCTATAGGAATCCAATTCTTCTTAGGAATTTGGCTTCCCAAATGCTGACTTCTAGCTTTTTTGGCAGTAATATGGTCCAGTGTTTATGAGCACAGTGACACCCAAAATTCCACCACCTTAGGTGGACACTTTTTAACTCTTCCTAATATACCTGGGCCTCAAATTTCTTACCTCACAACTGGACTCTTTGAAGTTTTTATGAGGAAGATCTGACCCTACTCTTGTTGCTTTTTCTGTCCTCCACAGAGATACCAAGGAACTAGACATGGTGTTCCAAATGTGGAATTTCATAGAAGAAGCTTTATTTCTACTTGCATGGCTGAAGGATCTGCTGGGGGGCTATGCCTCATAAACTGGTCTGTGATGAAGGTTTCACATGTCTGAGAAAAAGAAAAACAATGCACCTCAGAGTTTTCCATTAAGCTGATTTGATTTATTTAATGGATGTTCTTTTATTTTGAGATGTATTTTCCTAAGTTCTTTGTGTTACAATATCATTTATCCTATGAAATGATGACAGTAGATGGAAGTTAATTACTTTAAAATGTCCTTACTTGGAAAAATAAAAATTTTAAAACTTATTTTTCTTCCTCAAAACATATTTTGGAGATATTTACTTGCCTGTGAAATTTAAAAGATTAAGAATCACTATAAAAAAGCAGCAGTAAATTTGGTAAGTAAGTTAACATTTACTATACTTTGGGTACTCTCTAGCACTTTGTACATATTACCTCTTCTAATCTTCAAAATGTCCCTGTGAGATACTATTTTTAGGCCTATTTCATAGATAAGGAATTGAGGCTCAAAGGGACAATAAATAATAAAATCACAGAGACAAAAAACTAGAGGCAGGCCGTGGACTGAAGTGGTTTGTGCCAAGTATGTGCCTCTAAACTTCTATACTAAACTACTACACTTTCTCCACACACTTCCCTTGGCTACTGGTTTATCAGCTGATTCTCTTAGCTACTCCATGGGCACTGTAACTCCTTGATGTCATAGGATCTCTTGATCCATGTGCCAGCATATATTCTTCCTTTATAAGCAAGCTATACAAACTCTCTGAGGTTTGGCTTCCTATAAAATACATAAACCAGAAATGTGAATGCCAATGCCCCAAGGTGGCTTGAAAGAATAAATGTATTTGAAACTATTAAGACAGTTTCTAAAGCACAGACTCTATATAAATGGGCCTATGTGAGCTCCTGAGTTTCAATCTCTCTACCTCATGTCCTCTACTGAACTTACCTTGCAGCTGGAAATGGGTTCTTGCCTAAGTACTGTTCCTCCCTACAATCTCTATTCCTTTCTCTTTACCAATCCGCGTTTTCATCCTCAGGAGCTGTCCACATATAAAGCATAGCCCCCTTTCCTACGTGCATTTTTTACCAAAAATATTGAGATAACAGCAGCAATGACAACAATACTATTAGCAATAATGACAGTTAACATTTGTAGAGCATTTGAACCACATATTTCTGAAAAGTATCTTATGTACTCATATAATCTCACCTAATCCTCATAACCAATTCACCCTCAGGATCCTCAGTCTCACAATGGGGAAAGCAGGCTTAGAGGGGTTAGTACCTCACCCCATGTCATTCAGTTAATGAACTCCATAATGTGAATTTAAATTCAGGCAGTCAGAGTTCTTAATCAATATGTTCAATGAGAATGTCTGAAATGCCACTGGTTGGTTTGTCCTTTTCTTCTAGTTTTAAAAATAGGACTCTTGAGACTCGGTCTCCAGATCATTCTTGGCTATATAGTACTGGGGTTCAGTTGCATTTTGCATTCATTTTTCCAAAGACTGGAACCTTATTTATAATCTTCAGTTTGTCTTCTGACAGATTTTTCCAGTGCTGACTACAACATCAATCACTGTATATAACTTGGCCCTGGCTTCTATGTGCTCCTGTTCTGATTGTTCATCAGAACTCCAGAGACACAGGCGCCTGGGTGGCTCAGTCGGTTAAGCGACTGCCTTCGGCTCAGGTCATGATCCTGGAGTCCCTGGATCGAGTCCCGCATCGGGCCCCCTGCTCGGCAGGGAGTCTGCTTCTCCCTCTGACCCTCCTCCCTCCCATGCTCTCTGTCTCTCATTCTCTCTCTCGCAAATAAATAAAATCTTAAAAAAAAAAAAAAAAAAAAAAAAAAAGAACTCCAGAGACACAAATGGAAGCCCTCAGTGCTAGCAGTGCTGGTGGGCTTCCATCTGTGTCTGCTATCATACCTTCCGGATACCATGCTTTGCTTGTTGACCTTGGCTCTCTTCCTAATATGAAAAATATTCTTGCCATTCATTCTGGGACAATTCTCTATTCTTACTGTCAGATCTAGTTAGAGATCTCAGGCCTTTTCACCTGCCTTATCCCACTGTTATCAAATCAGTTTCCTCTTGAAACTGCTAACTTTACCTTTCTCATCTTATATCTTTAGACAGCCTTTATCTTCGGGTCATCACAAATGATTTCATGCCTCTGCTCCAACTTCTGTTCAGCTGTATATATGCATTCCCTTTTTCTAATACCTTCTCTTCTTACCTGTTTTCTCTCTCTCTCTCTCACTATATCTAATTTAGCCAAATATTTGCTTCCTCGTCCCCTAATAATCTTCCTCTTCCCATTTTTTAAAGAAACTTTAGTACTTGAGTGACTGATATTAAAAAACTATTAGTTTAGACTTTTCATCTTACATATAAATAACTAAAGACACAGGGAAGCTACAGGACTGGTCTGAGGTGAGAAATGGAGATGGGACCAGAATTCCACTGTCCATTGTGTCAACTTACTTGGTGTCATGACCTGAAGGAATAGGTTCAGGGGTCTGATTGAGATAGGAGTATATGCTCTGAACACAGGAAATATGAAGTCAGAAAGAGAAATGGTATTTGAAATGGACAGAAAGAAAACCTGGCACATGGAAAATTCCATAATCATCCAGAGTACAAACTTCCTTTTTTTTTTTTTTAAGATTTTATTTATTTATTTGAGAGAGAGAGAGCATGGTGGGGGGGGGGGCAGGGAGGAGCAGAGGGAGAGGAAGAGGCAGACTCCTTATTGAGCGAGGAGCACAATGCGGGACTTGCTCCCAGGACCTGGAGATCATGACCTGAGCTGAAGGCAGACGCTTAACTGACTAAGCCACCCAGGCACCCCCAGAGTACAAACTTTTAAGCAGAGGATTCAATTCTCATGGTGATCCAGTCAACATGGAAGCTCACTTCTGCTAGGAATCTATCCAATGAGGATGGATATGTAATTATAAACATACTATATTTTTGTTTTGATGGAAATATCACAAAATCAAGTTTATCAGAAATCCTGCATTTCCTGCAACGTGCAACATATTCACCTGTGTGTGAAGCTGTGTGTCATACATCCCAGTGAGTTGGATCACATCTTAAAGTTTTGACACAACTTATTCTGATGAAGTCGAGTGATTCTAGACAAAAAGCTGGCAAAATTACCACAGTGGAATGAAATGACCTCAAGTGAAGTAAAATGTTCCTAGAAAAACTTCCTATGCATATCCATCAATGAATCAATGTGAATAGTATGAGATTTAGAAGGTAACTTCTTGATAAAGTATTATGCTATGTTTTCCTGGATACTGTAATAGTTTTGTCAATTCTCAGATTTTTAAAATTAGGTCATTTGTTTTTATTCTTTTCATTTTGCATAATTATTTCTATATTTTATTTTGTATTCACAATATTGTATTCCTTTTCTTAAGACAATATAAGAAGTTGTAAAACTTCAGGTATATAAACCTAGACCTGCTCCTAAAAGCAATAGACAGAAGGATAAAGTATGTAAATTCCTCTTCTTGCAGATAAGCACAGGCAAAAAAGTGCCTGGTCATTATAGAAACATTGGAGAACAAGATAAATCCTCTTAGATAAAAGGGGACAGTTTTCAGTTATGTAGGAGGACTAATTGGAAACAATGGATGGAGACTTGGGGAAATATCATAATTTTGGAGCTTATAAACATTGAAAAATATCTCTGTACTGTGCTGAGAGTGGTGCATAAATTTTTATCAAAAGCATAACGTTTTCCCTGGACCAATAAACCCCAGTGAAATTCAGCCAGCCAGATCAAACTTTCTTTTATGAGTTCCTGCCTTCCTAGGAACCATCACTATAAGATGCAAAGTGTACTACTAGTAAGAGGAATTGAGAATTCAAAGGTTGATTATAGAAGAATAATTTTCCTATCACTCTAATTATAAAATGTTTACATATGGGTAAGATAATATAGTGCACCTTCTGAAATTTTCAGGAAAATTATTTTAGTCAGATCATTTAAAAACAATTTAGAGTCAAACACACTTATTTCAGAAGCCGTTTCCCATTGTGCCTGTATTTACTTAAATCCAACTATTTATTCAATAGTTTCTTTTGGAATTATGGAATCTCATAATCAATCCAATAGTCTTTTTTTTTTTTTTACATTTTAGTAGTGGTGCTATAATTTTTATTCTACATTGTACAAGCTATCAGAATTAGTCCCATTTCATTTAGGCTCTGAGAGTAGAAGTGCAAAGCACTTTAAGTTGGCTTTAAGAGTTTTATTGTCTTAATACCATATGATTTCACTCTTATGTGGAATCTAAAAAACAAAATAAATGAATAAATAAACAAATAAAAATCAGACCTATAAATTCAGAGAGAAAACTGAGGGTTGCCAGAGAGAAGGGGTGAGGGAATGGCAAAATGGGTGAAGGGGAGTGGGAGATATAGCTTTCTAGTTATGGAATGAATAAGTCACAGAAATAAGACACAGCATAGGGAATATGGTCAATGATATTGTAATAGTGTTGTATGGTGGCAGATGGTAGCTACATTTTTGGTGAGCATCGTACAACATATAGAGAAGTTGAATCACTATGTTGTATACCTGAAACTAATGTAATATTGTGTGTTAACTATACTTAAATTTAAAATTAAAAAAAAAAAAAGAATTATATTCTCTTGACTGCTCCTTGATGTTTTGTGTTGGCCTTGACCATGAAAATGAAGAACAACACAAGCAGAAATTTGACTTTTCTATTCACTGTACCATTCTTTATACAACAGCAACAAAAAAATAGACATCTTGATGTCAGAGTCTTATTGTCTATAATATATTTTAATGCACAGTATGACATTATTTTATGTTTAACCTTAAATAAAACACATGATCATTGCTCTGCAAAAAAATTGTATATTGATGAAAATCACAAATAATATGCATATGACAGTCGAATAATAGTGCTTACTATAAAATTTAGAGGTGATTTTGAATTAAACTAATAATAGAACTTCCATTTATTTGCTTTTATTAAATGCATATTTTTTCTTTTTTAAAAATTTTATTAATTTTTTAAATTTTAATTCCAGTATAGTTAACATACAGTGTTATATTAGTTTCTGGTGTACAATATAGTGATTCAACAATTCTATACATTACTCAGGGCCTCATCATGCTAAGTGTACTCCTCTTTAATCCCCATCACCTATTTCACCCATCCCCTCACCCACCTTCCCTCTGGTAACCATCAGTTTGTCCTCTATAGTTAAGAATCTGTTTCTTGGTTTGTCTGTCTCTTTTTTATTCCTTTATTCATCTGTTTTGTTTCTTAAATTCCACATGACTGAAATCATATGGTATTTGTCTTTCTCTGACTGACTTATTTCATTTAGCATTATACTTCTACATCCATCCATGTTGTTGTAAATAGCAATTAATTCTTTTTATGGATGAATAATATATATATAGATTGTATTTTACATATACATCCCCCACATCTTCTTTATCCATTCATCTATTGATGGGCACTTGGGCTGCTTTCATAATCTGTCTAATGTAAATACTACTGCAATAAACATAGGGGTTCATATGTCCTTTCAAAAGTAGGTTGTACCTATTAATAGAATATAATAAAACAGAGGAGATGATGGAAGCAAAGATAAGGAGAAAAAAATTCATAATGGGATTTGTAGAAGGAGATTACAGTCATGTTTTATTTTCCCTAATAGTTCTTCAAATCAACACTTTATAGGTAACATTTCATTATTTGCTAGAAAGCAAACCCAATCTGGATTTGAAAACTAATGGGCCAGTTTACAAAATTTAGAAAATCCAGAACTAGGCAGAGTGTTCTCTGAAGATACAAAGCTAAGCAATTGTGAAGCTATTGGTTTCAATATCCACTGAAAATAAATCCTCTACATATATTCCTTGTGATTGGTAATAAGAAATAGCTGTGCCTGTTGGAAACTGTTGGAAAGTAGCAACCTGGTGACAGCAAGATAACATGTGAATTGTTCATTTTTAAAACAATAAGTTGGGAACTGATCCTAAGCAACTATAACGAACATGTTGCAGATGGCTTCCACTGATTGGAATAATGCCAACCGGCACTACCAGTCACCTTGATTAATAGTTGTTTACTATGCCACCTGGGCCTTTAAAAAAGGACATTTTTATGTTTTAATATGGCTATTAATGTAATCAATGCAAATGTATACTCAGTAATTAATAATATTGATGTATAATCTCAAATAAATTTCTTGTTTACATTCCAAAATCCTTTTAAAGTAAAATTTGTGCTAACCGTGCTAAAAAATAAATAAGTGAAAAATAAGTGTCCCAAAGCTGCTGACTGCCTTTTTAGAAAGTGTGGAGTGAGAGCTAAACTAGAGCCTGTAACCATCAGGGTAGGACCACTTCCTAAAAATAAGGGGGGATTTTTCCTTGTGAGTTGTGTAGCGAATTATCCTTGACACACGTTCCCCAGATGGGCGAAGAAAGAGACATATTTTGAAGTCCCAGAAACTGGATCATATGGCCTATGTCTCTGTTAAATATAATGTTTTTATTAAAATGATATGATAGTGATGGGTGATGCTGCTGCTGAAATGATTTTGATAATCCTTTAGAAATTATCACATATCTGAATATATTAAGAAGGATAAATAAAAAGAAGAGAAATAATATTTACTGAATGCCAAGTGGTTGTCACATATATGATCTCTTTTGCTTGAATATATCCCCAAGAGTTCCACTTTTCCTTTTTTTTATGTTTATTTTAAAAAGTGTCTCAATCCCTAATCTTGTGCCATATGCAGATGGAAACCCAGTGTATTTTTCAGTACCCTTAAGAATTTTCCAGGACCTTCTTTCTCTCCTAAGAAACTCTTGCTAAAATTTCTTATTCATGCTTGGTTGCTCTTCTTTGTGTTACTTTATTTATTTATTTTCTAATTTATATACTTTATAGGCCCCAAGTAGACTCCAAAAGTGCTCCCTCTCCCTTAATGATTCCCAACATCCACCAGACATAAGACAATTACTGAAAATGTTGAATAATCAGGAAGCAGCATGGTTCAGAAACTGATATAAAATTGAATAGCTTATATAAGACATCTTTGTTCTTGACATTTTGCTTATTAGCGATTCCTCTTACAGGCGATTTCCCATGGCCCAAGTTTCCTGCCTTGTCCCTGCTCTTCTGTCACTTTTCATTTCTTTACTTTTATCTTCTACCTTTTTCCACCCCAACTAACACTACCTCTTCAGGGAATGCCTCACTTTTCCTGTCTTCTCTCACAGAAATTCTCTTCATTCACAGATGAAACCAGCCATTTATGTATTTATTTATCAACTTCCACATCTTGAGCCTTCAACCTATATTTTTATGCTAAAATTTTTCAATCAATGTATTTGCTAACTAACTAAAAGGACACAAAATCTTTATCTAAAAGGGATTTTGCATTAACAATGTAATCTTTATTTTTTAAAAAGTTGATATCCTCACTATTAAAATAAGAAAACTGAGGCCTTGAGATTAATTCTCTTGTGAAAGTCAGAGTTTCACTGGTGATAGACTATGCATTTACATCAGTATGTCTGTTGGTATGAGCCCTTGCCCTTGAGTTTTTGTTTTTAGTTGATGTTACTATTATTTTTTAAAATATAAATTACATTTAGTCTTTTAGGACAAAGCTGGCATTTAATGCAATAGGCAGAATGAGCAGACTTAATAACATCAACTGGAATTCAGAAAAGCTTGTTGGTAGCCAAGATGGTAGCAGGTTCTGGAGAGATATGGGGAGACTTGAGGCCCACAGGCAAGGAATGCTAGACATACTTTGGCGAAACAAGAGGAAACAGCTCTGAGTAAACGCAATTTCCATTCAAAAGTCAGATACACAGTGACAATTTTTCTTTGTGTAGTCATGATTTACATCTATTTTCTTAAATCCACTAAATTTTATTTCCTACCGTAGCTTCTATATTGTCTGTTCACACTTTTCACAACTGCCTCTTAAAATCACATTGTACAATTGACCTTGAAAAGCTAGCAGATTAGGTTCAATTTTACTGGGCACCTACTTCCTTTGAGCACTAAATCCATTTATACCCACACTGCTTATTATTGACATTAACCTGGTTTTAATAGTCAAAAAAAACTGGAAGATGAACTTAAAAATAACTTTATCTCAGGAACTTATGTAAACAAATTTATCTGAACAAACAGATGATTCAACTAGGCAAATTCCTCCTTCATAGGACAATGGAAAGCTCATCAAATGACTGTTTACTCTTGAAGACTTGTTTAGAAATCACCTTCCTGTGTTCACCACTTCTAAATTATTATGT
Organism: Mirounga leonina; assembly: GCF_011800145.1. Classification (NCBI taxonomy): domain Eukaryota; kingdom Metazoa; phylum Chordata; class Mammalia; order Carnivora; family Phocidae; genus Mirounga; species Mirounga leonina. Next base: position 4,491,608 of record NW_023270418.1, read on the forward strand.
CATGAACTTTGCTTAGCGCTTATTAAACCCCTCATCCCACCCTCATACTGAAAGATCTACCTATAGCATACTGCAAAGTCATCATAAAACCCAACTTTCCCCCTCCTCCCTCTGAAATGCTATTAAGACCTTCTCAGTAATGCTCCCCTTTAGCACTTGTTGTAATGAGCACTGAGTTTATATGTACATGATGAATCACTAAATTCTACTCCTGAAACTAATATTATGCTGTATGCTAACTAACAAAATAAAACCTTGAAACATTAAAAAGAAATAGTGGTCCCCTTTAAAGCAGTAAAATATAAAATCAGTTTGCTTTATGTCAGGTCATTGTGTTGATATTTTGCAGGATTCAATATTTGACCTGTAAAAATCTTTTAGGTGCCAAGAATTACTCTAGATACTGGAAATTTCATGATATATAAAATATCATTTCTTGTATTCCCAAATTAATTACACAGCCAATGTATAATAAAGGTATAATAGAGATATCTCTCTTTGTAGGTGCTTACTTTTTCTATGTCCAGAATCTATCATATTGCCAGAAAACGGGAGACACTTGAATGGGAGCAAAGGACAAAGATAAGGAGTATTTCCTAAAGGAACAATCAAATATATTTTATTTTTTTTAAGATTTTATCTATTTATTTGAGAGAGAGAGAGTGCACAGAGGGAGAAGCAGACTCCCCACTGAGCAGAGAGCCTGACACAGGGCTTGATCCCAGAACCCTGAGATCATGACCTGAGCCCAAGGCAGATGCTTAACTGACTGAGCCACCCAGGTGCCCCCAAACAAATGTGTTTTAAAACACTAAACTACTAAGCAAACTTCTAACTTTTACTAGTCAATGGTCAGTTGGCCTTTCACTCATGTTCGATGGTACGATTCATTGAGGTGAAGAATGTGCTTCGTTAGTGATGAGAGAGAAATTTTAAAGCCATCTGAATATAGCTAAGCCAAAAATCCTAGAGACTGTTGAAAATATGATATCTTTTTTTAAAGATTACTTATTTATTTATTTATTTATTTATTTATTTATTTGACAGAAAGAGAGATAGCAAGAGAGGGAACATAAGCAGGGGGAGTGGGAGAGGGAGAAGCAGGCTACCTGCTGAGCAGGGAGCCTGATGTGGGGCTCAATCCCAGGACCCTGGGATCATGACCTCAGCCGAAGGTAGACGCTTAACAACTAAGCCACCCAGGCGCCCCGGAAATATGATATCTTAAAACTCTCCTTATGATTACTTATTTAGTCATGTTTATTTTAAAATAATTTTTAAAAGAATGCTATGGAAAAAAAAATTTAAAAGCCCAAAGGATGATTTGAGAAAAAAAACTTCAAAGAGGCTAGCTGCAGCATAGAATGTGAGACTAACTATAGAAAAAATGACCTTGCCAATACCTGATCAATGTGTTGCCTTCTGATTAACTGTGTGTATCCATAAAAAAACACAATTCACTTGTAGAGGAGGTATCCATGATTGATTTAGGATATAAACCTTATGCAGCATGTATCTGATGGTGGAGCCATGCCATAGCCCCCCTTATCTGAAGTTTTGCTTTCTGTGGTTTCTGATGCCCACAGTAAACAACAGTCTGGAAGCAAATGATCTTCCTTCTGATACATGGTCAGAAGGTCTATAGGAGCTTAACACTATGTCACATGCCTACCTCATTCACCTCCCTTCATCTCATCATGCAGGTATTTTATCATCTTACATCATCATCATCATAAGAAGAAGGGTGAATAGAGTACAATAGAATATTTTGAAAGAGAAAGACAGCATTCACTTAAGTTTTATTATAGTATATTGTTACAATTGTTCTATTTTATTGTCAGTTATTGTTAATGACTTATTTTGCCTAATATATAAACTTTATCGTGGGTATGTATGTGTAGGAAAAAAATATATATATATAAAATACATACATATATATATAAAATACATATATATATATAAAATACATATATATATATATATATAGGGTTTGGTACTATCTGTGATTTCAGGCATCCACTGGGGTCTTGGAAGCATCCCCCATGGATAAGAGGGGGACTACCGTATTCATCGGGCAATCCTGGTATGCTGTGTGGTTTTCAAATCTGTCATGTGCACATTATGCCCAGTAAGGAAAAGACTCTACAATGAGAAAATGAAAAGCCATAGGTCTGCATGATTCCTCTGCTTGTACATGTGGAGATGTCCAAAGGCACCTTTATAGTAATGAAATCATCACCTTTCATTTATATAAATCCTTTTCATTTCGGGAGCTCGGTATGGTTCAGAAATGCCATCCCACTGATCCTCACAGTTGCTCTTGAAGACATAGACAGTGGCCTATTAAAATGTTAAGCTGGTCCGGTCCTAGCAAATGATAATCATAGTCAACTTGGGGGCAAAGATAATGCTCTTGCCAGAGGAATGAATTTGTATTACTTCCCAAAGTGGGAACATTTAGATGGAGCTCAGACTCTGCCACGTGGTCACTGCAATGCCTCATCATCTGAGGATTTGATTAAAGCAACAGCTGAGAGAGGCAGACATCCCAGTAGCTATTTAATCCACGAGCTGCTCTAGGAAGCTCAATTTGTTGCTGAACAGACATCTGAACTGAATCCTTCCACCATTCTCTTTTTCACTTTTCTGCCTGTGTCTGAAGCTAACAGCTATATATATATAAATAGCACATAGATGTAAATAAAAGCTATATATATACCTTCTCTTTTAATATAGATATCAAATGAATCACACCATTATTTACTTTGTGGGACCCATTTAGAAAGACTCCAAATATCCAAATGACTCTAACTAAGGTAGGTTTTGTTGATTTTGTTTGTTGTTTGTTTTTAAGAAAGAACCTGTGCCTTGCTGGGGGTACCTACATTAATTACAGGGCATCCACAGAAAGATTTCAGAGAGTTTGGACATCTGTGACTTTTGGGAATTTTTTTGTAGGATTTTAGAATGTATGAGTGCATTTTTTTCCTAGGTAGAATGTTTATGATCTTTACTAGATTCTCAAAGAAGCTTGTAAGTCTCAAAGTTTAAGAACCACTGCTTTTCAGCCATCAGAGAGGAGTCAATTAGTTAGGTTCTCTGGAGAAATGTATTTGTCTGCTTGGGCTGCCATAACAAAAATATCACAGGCTGGTGGCTTAAACAACAAAACTTTAGTTTCTCTCAGTCCTTGAGGATACAGAGCCAATCTGAAAGAGCTCTCAAGAGTCAACACTGGAACAATTTGAGTTACAAAAAAAAAAAAGACAAATTGGATTATAACCAAAGAACAAAATAAGTAGGAACCTTTACTTATGTAAATAAACAATTGAGGGTACAAAGGGTGCTGAAGGGAAAAAATCTTCCTTATAGAAGCTTCTCAAAACATAAATGCAGATACACACCTATTCAGGTGGTGGAGCCTAATTTCCCTACTCTTGAGGGTGGACTGGACTTACCAACTCATGAAATAGAGTATGAAAGAGAAGAATAGTAGCTTTACATTGGAGAAATCTGGCTGGGAAGATTTTAACAAATAATCAGTAAATAATGTCACCAGTGATAAGCCTTATATCCTCTTACATGGTGTAAATAAAGTGTTAACTTCGTATCTGTGGTACTCTCCCCAAAATCCCATAGCCATAGCCTCATTTTGAGAAAACATCAGGCAAACCCAAGTTAAGGGACATTATTCAAAATATCTGAATGGTATACTTCAAAACTGTCAAGGTTATAAAAAAATATGAAAAATCTGAGAAAATATCACAGACTGGAGGACACTAAAGAGATGAAACAAGCGAATGCTGTGAGGCATAATAAACTCAGAAATAGTGGTTATATCTTTATTAGGTGGCTACTGTGGGTTCAGTGGTTTGCAAAGGTTTATCGTGAAATGAAATATTTGTTATAAGCTTGCTTTACTTTTAGCCATTTTAGAAGTAAAACAAGACAACACCATTGTCAATGCATAATGCTTTACTAAAAATGCAAGGGATAATTATTATGAAAATGGCTGTTTGTGACAGGTAAAGTTTCAGGTTAAAAAAAAAAAGCCAAGGGCAAGCAAATACCATGCAATATATCACCTTCATAATCACTTATATTTCTCTTTTTTTTTTGAGCAGTTATTATTGTCCTAGAAGTTTGCCATGCATTATTTCATTTAATTCTACTGCCAGATTTAGAAGGTATACACTATTATAATTTTCCTCCACATTATTGGTAAGGAAACAAGCTTAAATTGGATAAGTCACTTGTTGAATGACGGAGCTAACAAGCAAGAAATTGAACCCACGGCAATCACCATCATCTTACTACTATCCCTATTCTCCTTAGCTCTTATGCCTTCACGTGATGATGGTGATGGTGGTACCAATGCCTTCAATTAAATATCTGCAAGACTTGTGTTAGATATTCCACTAATATAATTACATGTAATTGTCACAGAAGGGCTATTATTGTTTTCCTCATGTTAGGGGTGGAAACAATGAGGTCCAAAAAGGTTTAGTGATTTTGCCAATGACAGAGAGTGAGTCGATTTCAGAGACAGGATTAAAACTCAAAGCCCATCATTTTAAAAATTTTTTTTAAAGATTTTATTTATTTATTTGACAGAGAGAGAGCACAGGTAGGCAGAGCAGCAGGCAGAGGGAGAGGGAGAAGCAGACTCCCTGCTAAGCAAGGACCCTGATGTGGGGCCTCAGTCCCAGGACTCTGGGATCATGACCTGAGCCGGAGGCAGACGCTTAACCGACTGAGCCACCCAGGCGCCCCAAAGCCCATCTTTTGAAACAGAATTTGGGGAGTATAGAGAACACAGAACTGGGGGAAAAATGTTGTTCACTGTTCAGAGAGACACAGAGCCATGAAATCTACATGGCAGAGAGGGATTAGAAGTTCATTTGGAACATAAAGGAAACACCATTGAGGGGGAATATAACCTAGTTTGGATGAAAAGGAGGTACCCAGAAAGGTTCCTCTGGTAGCCCTATAGGCAGCAACTTGATACTGAGTAAGATTTTGCCAGTTGAATAAGGTTCGAGAAGGTGTATCCAGCATATGTACATCACAGAATCTTGAGAAACACTGCATTTAGAGCTAGAAAGGCACTTGGTAAATGTATCCTTAAGGGCTAACAAAATAAAATAAATTATAAAAATTAAAGTTTATTACATGTCAATTAAATGTCAAACAATGAGCAAGAGCAATACAAAGTAAATGTAATTGCACACAGTTATATCTGAGGAAACAAAGGTTGATATAACTATCATTTAATTAACACAATGCCTACTGCGTGCCATAGGATGCCGCCACCTCCAGGTGCTGTGGATACAATGTTGATCAAGAGATATAAATTTCCTCACCTCAGGAAGCTTACTTTAAAAATACTATTTATAGTGACTATGGACTCGCTCAAATCTGGTTTGAAAACTGGTGCCCTCATATTTGTTGTATAACTTTGGGCAATTCACTTGACCAATCCAAGTCTTATTTCCTCAGATATAAAATGTGTGTAATAACATTTACTTTGTATTGATCTTGACCAAAATTTTGATAAGATAAAATATTTATTTTAAAATGTATCTTGATCAGATAAAAACAAGAATAAATATGCAAGTTATATTAATAACAAAAAAAAATAAAATAAAATGTATCTTGATCATCACAGTATCCACAGCACCTGGAAGTGGTAATATTCCATGGCACTCAAAGATGTGTTAATAAAATATAGTTATATCAACATTTGTTGCATCTTAATTTCTTTTTAGAGTGCTTAGGGTATAGCAGATGATTGATAAGGTAATAAATACGTGTGTAACAAATACATTGCCAAGAGTATTTAGACATCTGCCATCTCTTTATAACCCTCTGAAGTAGGCGCATCAAAATTACCTTCTTTTCAAATATGTGGAAATTGAAGAACATCTTTTTTGACTGCCCAAGATCAGATAATTTCTATGCATTTTTATTCTCTAAATCCATGTTTGATAATTTGTTTTCTCACTTTAAGCTCACTTCTTGCTTTCTTCATGTTATAATATCAAATTATTATTTCCAAGTTGGCAGAACTCTTTTCATTGACAGTTCTTGATTATAAACTTTAAACTCTTCAGTCATTCATCTTAGGGAGAGGTTCATCTTACATCACTGTTGTAACACATCATACTCTATTATAATTGTCTATATGCACTATTAGATTGAAAGATTCATGATGGCAGGTGCTATGTTTTTGGAGTTCTTTATAATTTTTGGAAAGTTATAGTTCTTTAGTAAGTATTTGTTAAATGTGTGTGTGTTTTCTTTCTGTTGTCACTACCTGTTGCAGCTTCTCCAACTAAAAACCACACCATACTGTATGTTAAGTACTGGAATTTAAATAAAACTTGAAGAAGAAAAAAAATCAACTGCTAATGTAATAGAATGAGGGTGCAGTTTAACTGTAATTCTGGATGAAGATTCCTCACAAAGGTGCAAATGAAGTGTCAGCCTGAGCTACTATAGTCTCAAAGTGTGACTATGGGAAGATTCACCTCCAAGCTTACTCATTTGTCTATTGTCAGTTCTTAGGTTCCTACAGACAGACTATTGGTTAGAGATACGTTTCATATAAGATCTGAGTTCTTCCATAGAGTAGCTAACAATGTGTTAGCCTACTATTCCCATAGTGGGGATTTCCAGAGAGAGAGAGAGAGAGTAAACCAGAGAGACAGATGTATATACAAGAAGTCAGTTTTATGGTGACTTAATCTCAAAAGTGACATCCCATTACTTGTGCCGTATCCTATTGGTTAGAAGTCACTAGGTCCTGTCCACATGTAATGAGAAGGGAATGGACACTAAGAGATGGGGATCACTGGTAATCATTTCAGAGGCTGCCTACCAGAAAAAGATTAGTGATTTTTTTATGCTTAAGTCATTGTCTGCTAATGTTGGCTTTTTCGGATTAAACAAACACTGGTTGAGGAGTTATATTATTTTAACAGTTTTTCTTAATACCCTATCTTTACAGACCTTTAAAAAAACAAACAAACATGGATTCTAGATTTCTGTGGACTTAAGGTATTGATCATAAATAATAAATAGAAAGGACAGAATGGTTACTTATCTTTGACTTCTTTGATCATGAACTGTGTGATGTTTGGATTTAGGTAGGGACACCATTTATTTCCCCTTGTATTTGTAGAAACTAAGCTGGACCTAGTATTATCATACCTGCAGAGAACACAGTAAACTTCAAAGAGCAGAGATACTATTTTTATATTCTCTTATAAAAAGAGACATAAATTATTTGTAAAACAATTTCTCCCCCTATTGGATTTATGAAGGCCAACTCTCAGGTCATTCAGTTTGACCCACTGGGCACTGAAATGTATGAGTAGGTATCATAAATTCTATATGTGGTCTTAAAGCTGTGCTTACTAGCATCTTTTTTTGTTTTTTGTACATTATTGTTTCTGGGAATAAGTGCTGGCATATCATGTCCATTGAACTAAAAGTAATATAACCTACATTTTTCACCAAAAAGCCCCCTCCTGCCCCAACCCCCTTTTAAAGCAATCTTTGGAAAACCACAAGGAAACAACCACAAGCACTGTTCAGAAGCTTCTAAAATCTAGAATTAGGAGCCCCTTTTCCTTCTACTCTGTTTTTATTTTCCCTCCCAACTCCCATCTCCAGATCTGCTTGCCATAGGGACCACTGTGAAATTATAAATTTTTATTTTTCCAAGATAAACTCTGAAATGTGCCACAGTTTTGGAGACAGGAAATGAAGGACAACAATTAAAATTAAAAAGAGAAAAAAAGTTCATGTTGTTTGAGACACATGTAAATAATTTGTTGATGCTTTTTAGTGTTCAATAAGAATCTGAGAGGTAGAAATATTTCTAAATATATAAATGTATGATAAACAATTTCTACTAAAATTATTGAATGTAGTTTGACCTCCTGGTTCTCTATTGTACTTCCCTCTATATACCTTAGATGGAAAGACCCTGGTAAGTTTCTGCCTATCAATAGGTAGACAAAATTATGTTGAGTGAAATGGAATAATGGTACTAAAACTTGAGCAATGGGAATTCTGCATCTAATAATTGTGGGGTTTTTTTTATGAAGCTTTGGGGTTTATTATGAAGCTTTGACAAAATGTTATTTAAAAAAACAACAACAATGGAACTGTAGATTTGCCAAAATTAGGCAAAAACTAGAAGAAAGTCAACATTTGAAGATGAGAATGACATTGGGTGAGATTTAAATATCTGTGTCTTTTTGTCTGAGAGTAAGGTATTGAAAGCTTGATATTTACTGGCTAGATATGTCAGAAGACAATTTTCAACAAGAAAATCATAAAATAGAGTCCTAGGAAGGAGAGAGCTGCAGAGAGAGTAAATTTCAGAATCTGTACTAAATCCTTTGCAAATGCTTACCTGAACACTGAACTACACATATATGGAAGATACCTCTGAGTGTTGGTTAAAGACAGCAAATGGAAGGTGAAATAACTGAGCAAAGATTTCAGATGTTTCCTGGCATAAGTGAGATAGTTTGAGTCCAACAAAATAAAGTGCCAATGAATAAAAACAAAACAAAAAACACAGCAACAAACAAATAACTTTTCAGCGAAATTTAACTTAGTTCAGGGTCTCTATAAAGTATTAATCACAATTTCTGGACATGTTTTATGTTGTTGTAGAGATTCTTGGTTCTGTTATATTTCTCCAGAGTGTTGATGTTTTTGTTTTATCGGGTTACACTCAGACTACTCTCTGTCTTGTCTGTGTTGAATAGCATTTTTCAATCTGTTTAGTTCTTTTGGTCTTAATTACAAGCTTCTTTGAGAATGCCCAGTATATGCATGTTTGAGGAATCAGCCTGTCAATAATATAGAGTATAGACATGGAATTAGTTTATACACAGAATAGGTGTGATTGTCTGAGCTCTGTTCCCTTGTTTTTAAGGCCAGAAAGATGAGTTTTTGATCAGAGGTATAGCTGTCTTGTGCTGCAAATGCAGGTAGTTGCCCTTCAAGCTAAATCCGAAAAATTGAGGAACTCACCCACTGCCAGTCCCTATTCTAAGTTTTGACTCATGGCCAAAATCTGACTGCTTTTGTTCATCCTCCAGAGACTTTTGTATTTTGCTTAGGATTTACAGTCATTCCTCTTAGGAGAATAATGTGTGAGGAGCCTACTCCATGGCACTGGAAGAAGAACTCTCATGTTCATTTCTCTTGGGAACTAGAGAGGGAATTCTAACACAAATTGGAAAGTTTTAGATTTTAAAATTGATTTTTCCCTCTATCTTTTCTCAAGGAAGTTTGTTCCACCAATTTCAAATTTAAAGAAAAATGGAAATAAAAAACAAAAGAAAAAAGAATCTCATCATCTCTCAGAGAAGATACCTCATTGATAATGTCAGTACCCTCTGGGCCAAAACCATACCAATAGACAGGCAAACTTCAGTTAATTGAAATGAGGCAACAGAAGAGGTAGCATACCACAGTGAAGTGTGGGGATCTCATTTAAAGGGACTAAGGAAGGTTTCTTAGAGGAGTTGGACTTGTGACAAATTATTTAATCGGGTATCTAAATGATTTTTTACTTGGCAGGTGAGAGGTAAAGAGGACTAAAGGTGTAATGGAAAAAGATGCACTAGTCACTTATGTTTGCTAGAATAAGTGGACTTTTGGTCATGTGTGTCGTTTTGTTCTTATTTTTTGTCTGTGTTCAGACATAATTACAGGGTGGTCTTCATTTTCTCTCCTTCCATTACAGTCAGATAATGACCATGTCTTATGTTGGTATTTTATGACATTAATCATGTTTGGTATGGAATAGACATTAGAGCTAGCTGACACCAAGCTGACAACAGTCAGGGCTGGGTGTTTTATTTGTTTGTTTTTGTTTTGTTCTTTTTCAGTAGAATTATGGCGCATAAAAAGTGTCATAAGATAGTGATAAGTTTTTTTTTTTTTTAAAGCAATTATTTGTGAAGCTTTCTATTGTAAATAGCAATTTTGGGGAGCAAAAATATATTTGGTGGAATTTTTTTTTTTTTTCTATTTTCAACAAGTGAAGCAGAGTCCAGGCTTATTAACATGATTGTTAGCCAAAGTAGAAAAGTGTCTCTGGCATAGACTCCTTCTAGTGTCTCCAGTCAAAGAGATCACTCTAAGGTTCAAATTGAGAACTTTTTCCCCCCTTTATTTTCACAGAGAGACTTAGGCCTTTATATTATAAAGTATTTTTGATATGACATAGGTCTGAGTAAACAAGAATTATTCAATTAGTAGTAGCAAAGGGGAATGCAAATTTTACTCTATTAGCAATGCTTGAGTAACTTTTTTTCTAGCTGGTCAATTCACATCCTGGTATGCTTGCTGTCAATGGAAATAGCTTTCCAGCCTTATTATATTACTTGCATTTCTTTTTTTCTTTTCTATTAAACTGCAGGAGCAATTAGATCTTTGTAGGTCATTCAAAGTCAAAAAGAGACTGATAAGGTAATATATGTTTTTAAAGACAAGAAGCAGCAAAAATAATTTACCAATAGAATTCCTTATGTTTAAGAAATACTGAGGAAAATTCTTAAAGATGATGAAAATGAATATACAAGAAAGTAGGGAATTATAGGAAGAATAATCATTACTGAAAACAAAAAGTATGTGAGGAAATATAAGAATATTAAAAAATAAAAGACTCCTGGTTGTTTAAACAACAAAAGGGGAAATTTGTTGCAGAATCTGTACAATATATAACCTTAAGATAACTATAGTAGTATAGTGAAATTGATAAAGTCCAAACAAGAATGGTCAAGAAAAAAGAGAATAGTATTAATTACCCATATTAAAAACAAACTAAGGTTATAGCAGAGATAAGAGATTATAGAAATTTTTATAACAGTATATATGGCATATAAAATTAACAAATTCTTTGAAAAACACACCTTATTAAATCAGAGAAAAGATAATAGAAAATTAATTAAATAATTGAATCTATAACTGAATATCTTCCAAAATGATTCTCAAATAACTTCACTAGTGAATTCCATCAAATATGTTCAGGAGAAATATCAATTTTACACACAAGGTTTTAGATAATAAAAAAGGTGGAATCACTTCTCAAATCAACATTTTTGAGGCCAACATAATTTTAATACAAAACCTGACATGAGAAGAAAATTACTGTTAAATATTACTCATTAATATAAATACAAAAAGTCTAAACAAGTATTAGAAAATCAAACCAGCAACCTATCAAAAGGGTAATACATGACGGCCATGAATAACCAAAGTGAATGAAAGGTTTTACAATACTGAATGGAGCACTGGGTGTTATACACAAACAATGAATCACAGAACACTACATCAAAAACTAATGATGTAATGTATGGTGATTAACATAACATAATAAAAAAAAAGAAAATCAATGTAATTTATCACACTAGCAAATAAAGGAGGAAATGTTTTATTTATTTATTTAAGAGAGAGAGAGAAAGAGCAGAGGGAGGAGTAGAGGGAGAGGGACAAGCAGACTGTGGAGCCTGATGTGGGGCTCGATCCCATGACCCCAAGATCATGACCTGATGTGTGACTGAGCCACTCAGGCACCCCAGGGAGGAAAACATTAATGATCACCTTAATAGATTTAGGAAAAGTTCTTAATACAATTTAATAACCATTGATGTAAAAATTTTCAGTAAACTAGAAATACAGTGGAACCCCTCAATCTGGTAAAGAATATCCACAGAAAATTAAAAAAAAAAAAGAACCTGACATCAAAAGAATATCCACAGAAAATTAAAAAAAAAAAAGAACCTGACATCATATTTAAGTAAAATATTAAGCTTATGATTTCTTCTGTCAGAATAAGACAAAGATAGCCACTATAATCTCATCTATTCAACATTGTGCTAGATGTAATAGACAGTGCTGTACAGAAAGAAAAAAAGAAGATATAAATATGAAAAAGAAAGCAAAATATTTTCATTCACATATAGCATACTTTGGAAGATCTTAAGAAATCTATAACAATAATTATAATTAGTGAATTTATGAAGCAAGATCTCTAGATACAAAGTATTGTAAAAATTTATTATAATTCTATACACTACCAAATACAAATTTGAAAATAGATCAAAACTAAAAAAAAAAAAAGAAAATAGATCAAAACTAGTTACAGTGGCACTAAAAACATTGAACACTTAGAAATGAATTTAACAAAAATGTGCAAGAGTGCTAATAAAACACCACATAAATTTTCTGAAATAAATTTTTTAAATACCTAAACAAATGGAAGGATATAGGATATTTATGAATTGATAGATTCTTTATTATCAAGGTAAAAATTTGCTCCATTTTGATGTATAGGTCCAGAACATACTTTTTTTTTTTTTAGATTTTATTTACTTATTTGAGAGAAAGAGAGAGACAGAGAGAGAGCACATGAGAAGGGGGGAGGGGCAGAAGGAGAGGGAGAAGGAGACTCCCACTGAGCAGGAAGTCCCATGTGGGGCTCTATCCCAGGACCCTTGGATCATGACCTGAGCTGAAGGCAGATGCTTAATCAACTGAGCCACCCAGGCACCCTAGTCAAGCACAATCTTTTTTTTTTTTTTTTAAGATTTTATTTATTCATTTGAGACAGAGAGATGCAGAGAGAGAGAGCATGAGCAGGGGGAGAGGCAGAGGGAGAGGGAGAAACAGGCTCCCCACTGAGCCAGAAACCCGACATGGGACTTGATCCCAGGACTCTGAGATCATGACCTGAGCCAAAGGCAGACGCCCAACCATCTGAGTCACCCAGGCACCCCAAGGTCCAGCACAATCTTAATCAATATCCCAATAGGTTTTTTGAAGATATCAACAATCTGGTTCTACTAAAGATATAGAGATAAAATCTTGAAATAAAGAAAAACTTGGAGGATTTAAACTGCCATATTTTAAAGGCATACCAAAAAGCTATTAACTATTAATATAGTGAGGGATTAATGTGAAACATAGACAAAGGGTTTGACGGGACAGAATAGAGACTATAAGGGTAAATGTGTGTGTGCGTGTATGTGTGTAGTCACCTATTTGTTTATTTTCAAACAAATTTAGTTTGTTATGAAAATAAGATCTACTTAATTAACCATGCTGAAGCAAATGGCTATCCATATGGAAAGACGTCAACCCTTAACTCACACTATACCAAAAAATTAATTTAAAATGGAATATAGGTCTAAATATAAAAATGTTTAGATTCTACAAGAAAACATTGGTGGATGTTATTGTTATTTGGTATAAGAAAAATTTCTTAAACAACACACAAGTTAATAATCTCTCTATAAATTCGTGTGTGTATGTGGATATACAAAACATGTATATGTGTGATATATATGTATATTTCTATATACATGGTAAATTTGTAGAGTTTATATATATATGCATATCTATAAATTTAAAACTTGTACTCATCAAATGATACCATTAAACAAATGAAAGCCACAATCATAAGAAATATTTTCAACACATATATCTGACAAAAGCCCATATTTTTCAAATGCAAATATTTTGACTGGACAATAAGAAAAAGCCAAACAGCCCAATACAATGATAAGCAAAAGACTTCAACAGGCACTTCATAAAATATATCCAAATGGCCACAAAGCATATAATAATGTGCCAAGCTCCTCTAGTCATCAAGAAAATGCAAACTAAAATCACAGGGAAATACTGTTACACATCTCCCAGAATGGCTAACAATTAAAGTATTACAAATCTTTCAGCAAATGCAGCCCCATGGTTAAAAAGAGTAAGATGATTCTCAACACAGTCATGAGAAGGCCCTGATTTCAATTTTTTGCTTAAGGTTAGAATTTCAAGTGACCTTTTATTTTTAATTATCTAATTTCATTATATATAAGCATCACACATGCTTTTCAGAATGAGGATTCCTTATTGCTTTTAAGTTTTTGGTAAGAGTTATCTAATACCCAATGCACCACAGGCTTACAATACTGCTCTATGAAGAATAACCTTTTCTAGGGATACATGTCCCCCTATATTTATAGCAGCTTTATTTATAATAGTCAAATTATGGAAGCAGCCTAAGTGTCCATCAATAGATGAATGGAAAAAGATTTGGTAAATATCTACATAAAAAGAATGAAATCCTGCCGTTTGCCACGACATGGATGGAGCCAGAGAGTATTATGTAAGTGAAATAAATCAGAGAAAGACAAATACCATATGATTTCATTCACATGTGGAATTTAAGAAACAAAATAAATGAGCAAACGGCGGGGGGGGGGGGGGGGGGGGGGAGAAGAGAGGGAAATAAGCCAAGAAACAGATTCTTAAATACTGAGAACACACTGATGGTCACCAGAAGGGAGGTGAGTTGGGAGGATGGTTGAAATAGGTAATTTGGGATTAAGGAGGACACTTGTTGTGATAAATACTGGGTGGTGTACGGAAGTGTTGAATCACTGTATTGTACACCTGAAACTAATATTACACTGTATGTCTACTAATTAATTGAAATAAAATCTAAAAAAAAGAATAGCCTTCCTTAATACAAAATAGAATTAAAAGTTTCTGTCTTTTGATCTAAAAATACATACATAGAGGGGGAGGAAAAAGATGGCAGAGTAGGAAACCTAAATTTTGCTGGTCCCAGGAATTCAGCTAGATAGTTATCAAACCACTCTGAAACCTACAAACTCAACAAGAGATCGAGGAAAAGAAGAGCAGCAATCCTATGAACAGAAAAGCGACCACTTTCTGGAAGGTAGGACATGTGGAGAAGTGAATCTGAGGCAATATTTGGGAAGATAGACCTTGGGGGGAGGGAGCCTCCATCAGCTGGCTACCAGCAAGTGATGCAGTGGAGCACAAAATCAGAACTTTTAAAAGTCTGCTCTGCTGAGGGACATCACTTCAGTGGCTAAGTGGGGGGTTGAACCCTCGCTGGGACAGCATGGTCTCAGGACCCTCAGGATCACAGAAAGACTGGGGGTGCCTGAGTGCAGCAGAGCTCCCAGGAATAGAAGCAGGGAAGCCTGCTGCAAACAGAGCTGAAGAGTGGGCTCTCAGCTCGGAGTTGCCATAAACTGTAACCTGCGGCACAGTCAGGCCACTACTCTTCAAACAGGGACTCAACAAGTGGCAGATCCAGGCAGACTCATCTTCCTCCCCTGGGAGGAGGAGCACGGGAGCACACTGCAGGAATCTGCTGGGTTTGGAGACTCCAAACGGGGTCACGTGCCACAGATAGAAATGCTCTGTCACAGGTCAGGTGAACACAGAGTGTGGCCAGAGACCAGGGAGACAGGAGTGACTTACTGCTTTTCTCTGGGGGCTCGCTGAGAAGTGGGGCCCCAAGCTCTCGGATCCTCTGGGACCAGAGATTGGGAGGCCACCATTTTCACTCTCGTCCTCCAAAGCTGTACAGAAAGCTTTCAGGGAACAAAAGCTATGGAGAGCAAACTGAGCAGATTACTTAGCCTGGCCCCTGGCAAGGGCAGTGCAATTCTGCCTCCCCCCGAAGATCAGCAAGAACAGCCAGCCAAGACCAAGTTTACCAATCAATGAGGACTGAAAACTCCAGTGCTAGGGGAATACAGCATATAGAATTCATGGCTTTTTCCCCAGGATTCTTTACTCTTTCAAAGTTAATTTTTTTAATTTTCTCTAGTTTTTCTTTTTCTATTTTTAAATTTTTTTTCTTTCCTTTTTCAACCAACATATTATTTTATCAATTCTTTTTTAAAAATCTTTTTAAATTTTCACTTTTACAGTCAGATTCCATCCCTTCATCATATTTACCCTTATTTTTGCATTATATAAGTTTTTCTTTCTTTAAAATTTAGGGAGGCAGTTTCTTCTAACAGACCAAAATACACCCAAAATCTAGTGTGCGCTCTGTTCTATTCACCAGCCTGATCATATTCTTTCTTTTTTTTCCTTCCCTTTCTTTTCCCCCCAGTTTTGGGTCTCTTCTGATTTGTTTAGTGTATATTTTTCTGGGGTCATTCTTACCCTTTTAGCATTTTGTTCTCTCATTCATCTATTCCTCTCTGGACAAAATGACAAAATGGAAAAACTCACCTCAAAAAAAAAAGAGCAAGATGCAGTACTGACTGCGATGGACCTAATCAATACGGACATTAGTAAGATGTCAGAACCAGAGTTCAGAATGACAATTATAACGATACTAGCTGGGCTAGAAAAAAGCATAGAAGATACTAGAGAATCCTTTTCTGGAGAAATAAAAGAACTAAAATCTAACCAAGTCGAAATCAAAAAGGCTATTAATGAGGTGCAATAAAAAATGGAGGCTCTAACTGCTAGGATAAATGAGGCAGAAGAAAGAATTAGTGATATAGAAGACCAAATGATGGAGAATAAAGAAGCTGAGAAAAAGAGAGAAAAACAACTACTGGATCACGAGGGCAGAATTCAAGAGATAAGTGATACCATAAAGCAAAAAAAAAAAAAAAAAAATTAGAATAATTGGGATCCCAGAAGAAGAAAAAAGAGAGATGGGGCAGAAGGTATATTGGAGCAAATTATAGCAGAGAACTTCCCTAAATTGATGAAGGAAACAGGCATCAAAATCCAGGAGGCACAGAGCTGTCTGTAACCTACAATGGTAGAAACATTAGATTGGCAACAAACCTAACCACAGAGACCTGGCAGGCCAGAAAGGACTGGCAGGATATATTCAGAGCACTAAATGAGAAAAATATTCAGCCAAGAATACTATATCCAGGTAGGCTGTCATTGAAAATTGAAGGAGAGATAAAAAGCTTCCAGGACAAACAAAAACTAAAAGAATTTGCAAATACCAAACCAGTCCTACAAGAAATATTGAAAGGGGTCCTCTAAGCAAAGAGAGAGCCTAAAAGTAACATAGACCAGAAAGGAACAAAGACAATATACAATAACAGTACCTTACAGGCCGTGTATTCTCTGAGAACTCTCCCATGTGTAATAGGCCTCACAGCAGAGAGGCTCCCCCAGTGTGCTGGGATTGTGATGTCCTGCGTTGACAAGAGACCTGGTTGTGTCTTGAGTGGTTGTCTAGGAGAAAGGAAGACAGAAACCTCCTGTCCTAGTTGCTGGCATGCAGAACCTCTTTGATCCCCTCTCATGGGAACAGTAGGAATGATTTCTCTTTTCTGAGTTCTCACCAGGTCCGGGCATTGTTCGGAGCCCTTTATTTGTATCAATACATTTACTTCTCACAGAATTAAATGTATTGATGTTTATCCAGAGAGAACAAGTCCCATGGCTAGAAGAGGCAGAACTGGTTTTGCAGTCCACAGGGGAATGGAGCCTGCCTTCCAGCCACTGGGCTATACTTATACTGCTTCCCAGTGGGAGAGGAGAGGAACAGGACTCAGCCTCTATGGGACATAGGGGAAACCTCTGCTGGGAATCAGCCAATCCATTTTTCCAGTAAAAACAAAACAAAACTAAACTAAACTAACTGTACGAAGTAATATAAAAATGTCTTTTAAAAATCTGCTCCCCAGCGGTCTTAGATAAACTGAGTTTGCTGAAAACGATGCCTTGCCCTGGGTACTTTAGGGAGGCAGATGTAATTGAAATAGGCCGGATGTTTTGAAATCATTTCCTGCCCCCTGAAAAAGCAGTGAAGCCCAAAGGGCCAAATCCTGTTAAAGCAATCAGCGAGGTCCTCCAGTAGGGGCCATTTCAAGACCTTCTTGTCTGTCACCAGAGCATTGAGCTGGATCCCTCGGTGTTCTGCATTTGAGACCTATTTTGAACTGTAGTTTAATACAGACTTTAATGGTTCACATAGGTAGCCTTCAGAGGCTGGCTGTACTGTCTGTTCAATAAATGCATAAAGCGGGGCTATCTTAGGCATTCAAGGCTTTATATTTTAAATACCCCAAGGCCCTCGGCAGCATTAAGAACTAACAACCTGATAAATTCCAGTTTAAAAAAGTGCTGTTATGGGGCGCCTGGGTGGCTCAGTCGTTGAGCGGCTGCCTTCGGCTCAGGTCATGATCCCGGGGTCCTGGGATCGAGCCCCGCATTGGGCTCCCTCCTCCGCGGGAAGCCTGCTTCTCCCTCTCCCACTCCCCCTGCTTGTGTTCCCTCTCGCTGTCTCTCTCTGTCAAATAAATCAATAAAATCTAAAAAAAAAAAAAGAAGAAATTAAGATGCTTAAACATGTACTTTTTAAAAAAAAAAAAGTTAAACTACTGCTGAAGGCAATATAGTATTGAGATTAAGAGATGAATTTTGGCATCTTACATGCTTCATTTAGAAACTTGGTTCTGCCCCTAAATAGCTATATGACTTGGGGAAGACTTAAACTCCCCAGAGTCCATGTGTTCATCTGCAAAGTGGACTAACAATATCATGGCTTCTTTGAAGATTTAATGAAATCACTATGTGTGTGTGTATATATATATATGTGTGTGTGTATATATATATATATATATGTTTGAGTGTATGTGTATATATATATATATATATATATATATATATATATATATACACACACACACACATATATATACACACACACATAGTACCATAGTGCACATAGTAGGCTTTTACTAAGTGGCATTGATATTGGATTTAATGAGTTCCTTTCCTCCATTTTTGAAGGTGAATTGCAAGGACATAAAGAAAAAAAGAATTTCTTATATTCAAAAACCGAAAACGTAGAAAAGGAAGAAAAAGGCATTGAAACATTGCATCTGCATTGCTGGAGACAAGTGTCCCAGGAGAGACAAAGAGGCCTCTCAAAGAGGAAGTGGAAAGACAGCCAGGACATAGCTTTCATGTCCATTAAGTCTCCTAAAGGATAGGAAGGTTAAAAGTGGGGTCTTCTGAATTCATGTTTTTTTTTCTTTGCAAAGACATACGGTATTGCCCTCTGAAGAAATTAATTTATTGAGGAAACATATTAAGTGATTCATAGAAGCCAGGTACTGGAGGCTTGTGTCCTGAAACTGTCAGAAATAATCTCTTAATGCATTTGGGTCATTGAAGAGTGGAGCTAGGAATAGCCATTAAGATATTGTAGCCCACTAAATTCCAGATATGTATCTCAACTTCTGTTCACCCCTTACCCCAAGCAGACTCGGAGTAGAAATAGTTTCTTGGGAGGTAAAGCAAACATCAGAAAAGATGAATAAGTAAGGAATTCCAGCTGAAAGGGTATATTATAGTGACAGGTTCTACTGAGGGTGACTTGAGCTTAGTCCTGGGGCAACTCAGGAAGCCAGTCACACACATATCTCAGACTGTGAGGGAACCAGAGTATACTAGCACATCAACTCCCGCAGAGGGATGCTGGGGTAGGCTGGAATTAATTTCTCAGCTTATCTGGTCCTCTTATGGGCAGATGAAACATTGGGGGTTGGGACAGAGAAAGCACTCAGGCAAGAGGAAGCAGGTATCCACAGATTGGAGTTGGGCAGATTTGCACTGAAATAGGAAAAGGAAGGGGATCTGGGTGGGGCTAATGGCCTCATAAACTTAGATCTTATTTTGATAAGAGCTAGGTTAGGCGAACATAAGCAAATTTTCTTTGTTTTGTTTTTGTTTTTTCACTCCAGGTTTTCTCAGTTCTTTTTTTTTTTTAAGATTTATTTATTTACTTACTTATTTATTTGAGGTGGGGGAGGGGCAGAGAGAGAGAAGAGTGGGAATATTTAAGTAGACTTCCTGCTGAGCACAGAGCTCGATGGGGTGGTGGTGGTATGTGTGTGGGGCGGGGGCGGGGGGCTGATCCCAAGACCCTGAGATCATGACCTGAGTTGAAATCAAGAGTGGGGCACTTAACCAATTTAGCCACCCAAGTGCCCCCAGGTCTTCTCAGTTCTATTGGTATGTGAATGTAAAAATATACTGTGTAGTTTCTGGATAGGGGCATATTATGAGTGTTTCCCAAAAGATTTAACAAATACTCCTTTTATCTCCCAAACATCTTATAAGACTAGACTTTCTTAGTAATACTTTAGCGTTCTAAGATCTAATCCTATTGCCTATATTTTATAAATGAGGAAGATTAGGTCTATATAAGTAGTAATATGTTCATAAGGACTCAAAGTGCAGAAATGTAGAAAGAGGACATAGATTTGTCTGGCAAGAGTTAAGGCAGTGGGAATCAGAACATGTGAGCAATTTCCTGTTAAGTACATTCTTATCATTCCCTTCTATACTTCTGGCAACAGGCTTAAGCAAAGGAAACTTGAGCAATGCAAAAGGGTCCACAATGACAACCGAACTGAATGAAAACAGGGTCATAAAGAGACCCACCTCAAGGGGCACCTGGGTGGCTCAGTTGGTTAAGCATCTGCCTTTGGCTCAGGTCATGACTCCAGGGGCCTAGGATTGAGTCCCACATCAGACTCCTTGCTCAAGGGGAAGCCCGCTTCTCCCTCTGCCTGCCATCCCAGCCACTCCCCCTGCTTGTGTTGCTGTATCTCTCTCAAATAAATAAATAAAATCTTTAAAAAAAAAAAGAGAGAGAGAGAGAGAGAAAGACCCACCTCAAAATGGCCATAGGCCCTAACTAGCCAATGCGTTACTTATAACCAGGCACAGTTTCCAAAAAGGGAAAATCCGTTCCCATACCTCCTCATTCCACCCTGTAACTATAGCCCCTCACCACCACCTCCTGGTGGACAGTCTCTCCTTGCCCACTGCTGTCCTACCTGCTACTCCCCTGCAGTGTATTCAGTAAACCCCTATCTCCTTTGTTCAGTCTTGGGAGAATTCTTTCACAGGGCTGCTGTGCTGGACCCCACCCAATCGGATCACATCACACCTTCCTTATTCTATCTATTCTCTTCTTAGCCTTTAATACACTTGCTCTATTTTCTGAGACTACAGTTTTCCAGCAAGCTGCATCTAAAATATATATTTTATTATAACCATTATATGAATTATGATTACCTAATAAAATGTCTATTATTAAATAATATAATGATATTTTAACACTAGTCAATATATTGGTATACCAGTACCAATGCATTAGTATCATTATCTCACCTCCCTTCAACAGAGAACTTCTAATTCTTTATTTTCTACCTGTTATCCCTGTGAGAAGATTATGCATGGAGGGTTATGCTTGTTTATTAGGTGAGCAGACTGAAGCTGAGAAATGTTGCTGATTTCTAAAAGTGATAAAATAATTTATTTTATTCCTGAATAAATTAATATAAATTTAAATTTATTTATAATTTATTTAATTTATTCCTGAATCAAGACGCAGGATCAAAAATGAAACCCTTGCCTCTGACCAGCTGAGGCTGATGCTGGCTCCACCAATTTCCCTCCCTTCTCAAAGTCTTTGAATTAATGTTTTTGAATATTTTAATCAGGGTTACAGTGGTCTGGTATAAAGTTCAAATCACTTTTCATAAACTGGTAGCTCTCAGGCATGAGTTTAATATGCCATACATTATGAAAATGCCACAATGTGAATGAAAACCATGATGGAAGGCAGACCAAGTAGCCTCAACCCACAAGTGAGTTATAATGTAAAGTTTTATATATATATCTATAAAATACAATTATCTCTCTGAGTTTTTTATTTGTATTTGCATGGATCCTCAGCTGTTTAAGTCCTAGGGATCAACTACCTCTAGAAAAGTGGTGGGTCAAGTCAAACAAATCTACATGAGTGTGTACTGAGGCTCCCCAGAAGACACTGATCTTGAAAGGAACACCCAACCCAAGAAAGACTTGGTCTACCTGTTAGAGAAGGCATTCTAAGAAACAGCTTTCTTCTTCAGAAGAGATCCTTGTGCAGATCTCCATGGAATAATGCATGAGTTATTTGGTGGTAGAGAAGTGCCCAGTTAAGAGGGAAAGGAGAAAAACAGGCATTTAAAAGATGGCTAAATATTTTGAGATTCATATAGTGGTATTTAGGATCCATCGAAACAACAAAGAGTAAAAAAGGGAAAGAAATGATCTGGATACTTCACACCAGGGCAGCTCTCATTATGGCCCATCACAACCAGAGGTTGCATTCAAACGGTGAATGAGGTCAGAAGTGAAATAAAAGTATATTCATCAAATGGAACACATGTCTCTCCAGAAACACTTAGGGGGATGATATTGCTGGAATCTGGGCTACTTCATTATTAAATCAGCTAAGAACACTTAAAACAGAAGTTATCGTGAGAGTAATAGAAATAAAGCAACAACATATTTTATGGCCATTTATAGTTTCCAAAGCACTTTCTCATATATGATCATCTTGAATTTCAAATTATTAAAGTTACCTCAGGAGAACCAAAGAGATCCATATTGTTACTGTTGGCATATCCTTGAGCTCAAACACATGTTTCTTAAATAGACAAGATAAATTTCTAAGTAAATGTTTGGCTCCTATCTCTGAGGTCTGTAGATAGTGCTTCTAAAGAGATGTGCAATCAACTTGATTGTGAAGTTTGAAAAATTCCAATACTAATGGGGTGCCTGGTCAGTTAAGCATCCGACTTTTGGTTTTGGTTCAGGTCATAATATCAAGGTTATGAGATTGAGCCCCGCATTGGCTCCAAACTGGATGTGGAGACTGCTTAAGGTTCTCTCTCCTGGGCGCCTGGGTTGCTCAGTCCGGTAAGCATCAGCCTTCGGCTCAGGTCATGATCCCAGGGTCCTGGGATTGTGTCCCTCATCGGGCTCCCTGCTCTGTGGGGAGCCTGCTTCTCCCTCTCCCTCTGCCTCTCTCTCTCTCTCTCTGTCTCTCATGAATAAATAAATAATCTTAAAAAAGATTCTCTCTCTCCCTCTTCCCCCACCCAACTCACATGCACTGTTTCTCTAAAAAAAAAAAAAAGAAAAATTCCAGTACTCACGATAACTATTCTTGTAGATATATTTCCTTATCATAATGATAAAATTGAGGTTAAAGAGGTTCATACCACAAACAAGCGTTGTTTGACTTCAATATGAAGTATAGCATCACTGTATACTGAGTGTTGCAGGCATCAGTTGCCCTAGCCCACCCATTAACTAGCCACTTTAGCACATAAGTTGATTTCCACCATTGCTGCCACTCAACCAGATACTAAACATCGCCATTCTTCAACTACGTAGTTGTCAACCTTCCACAGGACACACATTTCAGCTACCAACTGTATTAGCTTTCCTGCATAAAACTTTACCGGAAACCTAGCGGTAACTGCAAAGCTAGGGCTACATTACTATGTTTGGGTCTATATCACTATGGTTGGGTTCTGGGTAATTGTCATGCTTTTTTATTTTATTTTTTTAATGTAAGTAACAGGTATCCATTTGGTTTGTAGATTTTATAATTGGAGAATTATATTTGTAAACCTCAGGAAGTCAAAGGTGGAAACGATTATCATTCAGGAAAAAACAGAACAATTTTATTCATAGTATATTCATCTAGATTGCTGTGCCTTTTTTTCCTGGATGAATCATGCGAAATTAATGTTTTCATAGTTCAAAATGAGTCAACTATTGGTAATTTCATGTGGCTCAATTTAATAGGTAAAATAGACGCAAGACTTCTGGTAGGTTTGTAACAGGTAGCAGACACTTTTCATGGTGAGCTGGCTGAAATTAAGGTCAATAGGTACTGTAAAATTTTAGGCTATTCTAGTAATCATAAAATTTTTCTTCATTTACTGAATATTTATTGAGTCATGACCATATGCATGCTATGCATAGGGCATAGTACAGAAGAGATAATTTCTTTATCCTCATAAAACTTATAACTCAGTGAGGAAATAGAAAATAAATAAATAAATAAATATGCACAGTGTAAAGAAGAAACTACATGGGATCATGTAGGCACTGAGCACACTGAGAGGAGAGGAGGAGTGTGAGAGTGAAGGCTTGGCACAGAATGACCAGAAGTATTCAAAGAAAATCCAGTGATTGAGGAATCCTGAAAGCCAGATTAAAAAAATATATGCATTATTTCAAGGAAGAGAAAGTGACCATTTGCTGTCCTTCCCCAAAATGGAGGGGTTCCGCCATTAGGAATGCAGGGCTATAGTTTTCATCCAAGATTTTGCCAAGGTATAATAAAGAATATAGGAATAGAACCAGTTCTTATGATGTTTTTGAATGGCAGAAAAATCCGGATTATATAAAATGATTAGATATTAAATATCATCTGCACTACTCCATCTTCTATAATGAAGACTAGTAGCAGTATGGGTGATATATAATATAAAAGTACTTTAAACACAGTAAACATGTTTGTCCATGTGCTGTGGATATTCCATTGATACTGAAAATCCCTTATGATTTTTGTTTACAGAATCCATGGGTCAAAGGAAAGCTGACACAGAAATAGAAAAACCTGCCTATCTTCAGAAAACGTCTTCAATTCCTCTTCCATTTCTGAGCTCTTTATTTACCAGGAAATGATGACTCCAACAACTCACGTCTTGTGAAATATCAAGAACCTTTAATTCACACCCATTTATGAAGTCATTTGGCAGTCACTCGTACACACAGAGCTGATTCTGGAGACTGAGCTATTTCCAGCTCCCCAGATGAGTCATTTAACCTCTCTTTACCCTTTAAAGATAGGAATAAATTGTTCTTTGGCCTTCCTCACCAGGATGAAATGGCTATTGGTGAGATAATGTCTATGAAGCAATTTGAATGTCTTAGAAAAAAAGTGCCAAATGTTTTCAAAGCAGCTTGCTGGAATTTCTGACCCAGAGGCTGAAAAGGAAATCCGTGAAACTGGATTCTTTCAGGGACTTTATGAGTACTGGGGAGGGATGAAGGGAGATCCTTTCTTGCTTGTACACAGGACACCATTGTATAGTTACATGAAGGTTGAAGGAGAGAGGCTTACCTGCCTTGAATAAATTTCTGATGAATAGTTACTGCTTTCACAACGGCTCACCAGGCATAGACATAACTAAAAGATGCACATGAAACTGTCAAAGACAGCAGACTGAAGGATTCTAATTTCTGAGAAAGCAACTCTTCCCTGGTTCCTGGCATAGTGCATTAGCAACTACCAGTTTGGCCTCAGATATAAATCTGTAAGTCGTTCTAGCGTTCTTCTTCATTCACCACATCCAATGGACTTCCAAACTCTGTCGGCCCTCTGTCACCACTCCCTTGCTCAGCACTAGCTGCCTCTGTATACTCACTATTTGCTTAAATCAGTCTGCCAGCATGCTAGTACCTTGATTACTGTGGTCTTCTCCCACTGATTACCTAACCTACTGTCTTACATTTCTCCATTTCATCCTTTACATTCATGCCTTTTTGCCTGATTCCTGATGCTTCCATTGGACCCTTTAACCCTACCACTCCCAAATTCAGCCTTCGTTCCAGCCATGCTGAGTTACTTATAATTCTCCAAAAGCACAGTGCTGTTTTACCTCTGGCTTTTGTACATGTGACTTCTGCCAGAGATGCTCTTCCCTCCTTTGATAGGAGCAACAGTATGATGGTGGTTAAACAAGGGCTTTAGCAAAGAGCAAATTCCTCTCCCCTATTGAACTAGCTGTCTTTGGGCAAAGTTCTGAACTTCTCTGTTCCTCAGTGCCCCCTCTTCAAAATAATAATAATACCTATATCATAGGATGTGATGTGATCCGATGTGATCATTTATACAAAGTGTTTAACACATATTAAGAAACCCAAAGCATCAGTTATTACTATTATATCTTGGCTAAGCCTTACACTTTAAGCCAAACTTGTTTATTTCCTTTTTGTAAACCTTTGTTACCACCTTCCCCCTCTGCAACATGCTTAACTGCTTACTCCTTCTTTTGTCCCTACTCCTTTAACTCAGGTAGATAGTGGAAGAATCCTAACACGTGTTTGCAATCATTTGTTACATCTGTCTTGTACACCAGATTGTGAAAGTTTATTGAAGGTAGTTCCGGGCTTTATTTATTTTCCCAATTCTAACAAATAATAGGCCCTTAATAAGTAGGTATCGAAGAAATAAGGTGGCTGTTCCTATTTCTCAAACTACATTCTGAAATGTTCAGAAACAGTTCAAAAACTATTTCCGAAGTTCAGTACAATTTCTGTACCGAATGTGTTACACGCTGAAAGAGATACAGCAATGGCAAAGTTGCTGACTGTACTTTGCTCATAGACGTGGAGAGATGGTCACTGTCATGTGGCAGGTCAGCTAGTCGCCATCTTATCTGCCCCTTTGCAGGGACCATAGGGTTATGCCCTCACTCCCTCCCTTCACAGAGGGGGCTGTGGATTCCAACATTCCCTCACTCATATTTTTTAAAAATTTTAAACTAGTTCTGCTACTTCTGGTACTATTGGGTTTTGTTTTGTTTTGTTTTGTTTTGTTTTGTTTTGTTTTACCAAAGCAGCCAAAGCCCTTCACATTAGTTACACATACCCATGCACACGTGCCATTAAATGACCTTCACTAATAGCATTTCAATTGGCTAAATATTACTTCCTTGTATGAAATGAAATATAACTGGGGCGCCTAGGTGGCTCAGACGGTTAAGCGACTGCCTTCAGCTCGGGTCATGATCCTGGAGTCCCGGGATCGAGTCCCGCATCGGGCTCCCTGCTCGGCAGGGAGTCTGCTTCTCCCTCTGACCCTCCTCCCTCTCGTGCTCTCTGTCTCTCATTCTCTCTCTCTCAAATAAATAAATAAAATCTTAAAAAAAAAAAATGAAATATAACTTATTTAATGATACTTACTGTTGTTTGTTTATATTATTTCGAAAGTTTTCACCATGGTATAATAAAGATTTTTACTTGCACTTTTGTATAATTCCTTTATTTTTTCTCCTTCAGGGTACAAAAGAGAATTACAAATAATGAGGAAGATACTGCAGATCGGCTCATTAAATACTGACTCTGACTCCCTTCTAGATTCCCTTCTGCACTATGGTACTTGAAAAACTACATTTACTAGCCTCCAGGGTTCAAGGCCACGGCAAGGAGTTTGGTCCTCCACGCATAGAGGTAGTCGTGTTTAGTTCTTTTGGAGCGTCTGTGGCAGAGGTGTTGGTGACAGTCCCCCAGCACCCTGGTTACTACGTGATATGCAGTCTCAGCAGTAGTTTTTCATGCGTATTGTTCTTCAGTGTTCTTGGATGTGTTTTCTAACTTGGTTGTATCAAGGTTCGGGGTATCCAAGCTCAATTCCTCAATCCTTCCTAAGATTTTATAAATGAATACTCTTTAATGAATCTTCCTTGGCTCAAATTAGCTAGAGTGGATACTGCCGTCATCTACCAGGAATCTGGAATGATGTAGGGGATGCTTCTGAATTTTTAGCCTTTTGAATACATATTACTTAATTTGTCTTCAAAATATTTGTACATTTACATTCCCACAAACAGCACTCAAGTTTTTGTTTTCCTGAAACTTCATATTAGATATTATTGTTTAAAAAATAAATAAATAATTAATAAAGATACTGAACAACCCAATCCCAATCTGTTCATACCTTCTTCCAGAGTTGTGGAATAAATAAATAGATAAATTTATTTTCTCAATAACATATTTTATTTCATTTTATTTTATATTGGGGGTAAGGCTTTTTTAATCTTTTTTTTCATTTTACTTTATTTTATTTTATTTTTTTCATCATGATAAGTGTACTGTTTAATCCCCAACCCCTCTTTTCCCCATTCTCCCCACTCACCTCCCCTCTGGTAACCATCAGTTTGTTCTCTAGAGTTAAGAGTCTATTTCTTGGGTTGTCTCTCTTTTTTTTCCTTTTGCTTATTTATTTTGTTTCTTAAATTCCACATATGAGTGAGATCATATGGTATTTGTCTTCCTCTGACTGACCCAGCGTTATACTCTCAATAGCATATTTTAATTTCATCACTACTTTAAGACTCCTGAATGTTACATATTGAATATCTCCTATGTGCACATATTATACATACCTTCTCTTATTAAATCCCACACAGCCTAATGGCTTGGGATTTTAGCCATTAACCTCTTCTACAAACTAGGGTCAACAAGACTTTACAAGTACACTTACAGCAAGTAAATGAAAGTATGAGAATCCAAATCCATGTAATCTGACCCATTAGCTCATGCTAATTCCAGCTCATTACTTTTCCTATGGAATCATCTGTTAACCTGCACACTCCTCCCTTGATATGTGTAATTTATAAATTATGTATTAATTATTAGTATTTATTGTGGGCAAAATAAACAATCTGTAAATAAATATATTTTTAAATTTAATTCTCTTAAGATTTTATTTATTTATTTGACAGAGAGAGAGAGCACAAACAGGGAGAGCAGGAAGCAGACGAAGAGGGAGAAGCAGGCTCCCCACTGAGCAGGGAGCCCGATGCGGGGCTGCATCCCAGGACTCCGGGATCATGACCTGAGCCGAAAGCAGTCATTTAACCGACTGAGCCACCCAGGCCCCCCTAAATTTAAACTTTTAATCATTGTTGCTTAGTGCACCAGGCTAATTTGCTAAAATATAATGAGTTGTTTATCAAAGTTGCTTCACTTAAAGATAAACCAGTGTTCAGCCCACCTATTCTCTGATAACTGCCTGATATGCACCCACGTATACTGTAAATAGTATGAAATTGTAAATGTGTTTATGAAAACATGATTTGCACACAAGTGATATGTCTAAGTCCCATCCTTCTTTAGTAGGATATGAAAGTACTGATAGGGATGATGCACTGTTACGCCAATAAAACATAAGCTGTTTTTAAATGGTCCAGGACCCTAATTAGCAAAAGGAGCCTAGTTCTGACACAGAATACCTGAAAACAACATTAGTCTTTTTTTTCCCCATCTCTTCAGAGAGCACTGAGCAGAACATGTACTGTTTCAGAAATGGCATAAGGTGACTTCTATCACCTTGAACTGTTTAGTTAAAGAATATACCCAAACAAAGTCTCACTTTCAAGTCATATTTAGGAGTAAACAGCAGGCAAAAGTAGTAAAGTAACTAATGTCCTGGAACAAGGTAGTGCATAACTTCTTTTCTGTTGGCTCACAGCCGTTTCATTGTTAAATTGACTGGCTGTGTGATTGGCTTGTTAACTGAGCATTATGTGAGATAGTAAATGGTACACAGCTTCCAGGTTGCCTCTTCTGATTAATATCTTGAAACCAAGTCTTTTCTAATCCGAGCCAGCCAAAATTCTGAATTCAAAGTGAGCATTCAAATAACATAATTGACAATTGTCTCCAACAAAACATTTATCTTCCTGACAAAGTTAATGGTCACTCCTTCCTGCTTCCTTAGCATCTATGTTTATTTCATGAATTGCACCTAGTACATTGAGCATGTGTGCGTTTTTCTTTATGAACATGTTGTTTTTACTTCCTAGATATTTTGCCGCTTGAGATTTTTTACACATTTTAGCACTTAGTTCAATAACTGATATTGCCAAATGAGAATGAGATCTATGGATGGAAAAATAAAACTTTCTCAGTTGCTAAGAAGTGGGCTCTAGAATCCTCAGGTATAGCATAGAGGAAGAAAAAAGATGTCAAAAAGAAAAGCTAGTGACTTAACGTTTCCTAGGGTGTGTTTACTTGTAAGAGAGTATATAAATAGTTAATACCTAGTATAATTAATGTTGCAATCTAATCTGATTGGTTAGACGAAAAATAGGAAATGATTATTGTAGTTGAGCACAAGTACTGAAAAATTCCATCTTCACTGAAAGGTAATTTCTACAAAACAAAAGGATCCTATATTGACACATCAGAAACAATATTGGAGTACTGATGCCCTTTAAGCTGCAATTTTCTAATTGTTAAAGTGATGATAATGGCATTTGACCCATTTATCTCCTACAGTTGGTAGAAGAAATGAAAAAGAAAAGATGTGAAAGTCTTAATGGATAATTGATTAAAGATCACTGCTTTATTTTCTGTTTGGCTACTTATTGATCTAGCATCTACTATTTAAATTCCCTGATTCTATCCATTTATAGGAAGGAATAAGGATAATTATTTTCTGTGGTTGTTATAAGCCCAGGGCTTCCACTCCACCCAGCAGGATTTCCTCACTTATTGACATCAGTTTGGAGAGTTCTAGCAGGAATAAGGTTAACTGATAAAGAATAAGGCTGATGGAATAGATGGTATTAAGGACACTAGTTGATTTGTTTTCTCTAAAATAACAAGCTGGCTGATGATTGCAAAGTAACTGAGATATTTATGATACTTTAAAAAAAATTCGAGTGTTTTTTTTAACCCAAAATACACAACAAAACTAAATATTCAAGAATATTCAATAATCCATAAAAAAGTTTAATGCTTTATCTGGATGATATTCCCATTTAAATCAATCCAAAGGAAAAATTACTTGGAAATAGTTCTATTCCAAAAGTTAAAATCCTTGTTAGACAAAAAGAAATTATTGATCTTAAGAAATTCAATATCCAGTAGGAAAAATAAGATAATGTTATACAAATAACATTGAATAAGTCAAAATCGAACGTGCTACATATCAAAAGTGAGGTACAAAGCTCATTATATAGGCTCTAGGAACTGTACGCTTACTAAAAACAGCATTTATCACCCTGAACCCTCATTTTCTGAAACTTTATAGGTATTAAATATTTTTAAATTTCGATATATGGATGAATGGGAATTAACAAATATATTTGATCTTTCTGTATTGGATTTAGCATTTCTTAAGCAGGCTATGTTGTCTACTCATTTGCTATTGAATTTGGTCTCTCAGTAACAATGATCATAGTGGTAGTGACTACCCTGTATATTCATATCTCGATAAATGATATCCCAATGAACTTGTCTATATCACTCAAGCAAGAAATCTGAGACTGGTAGATAGCATTTCCCTATATCCACCCAGTCACAAAGCCCTGTTAATCTTACATCTTTAATATTTCTCATATTTCCTCTATACCCATCATTCTTACTTCCATGGCCTAAGTTTAAGACCTTAATTGTCTGTTACATAAACTATTGTGAGTCCTTTTTGACTCTCTGCCCCTAGGGGATGCCATATTTAAAAGGAAAATCTGACCATATCATTCCCTAGTTTATAACACTTCAGTGATCTCTCATCATCTTTTGGGCAAAGATAAATTCTGTAGCACAGTTTACAGGGGCTGCCTTGGCGTAGGCCCTGCTTCTCTTCCCCTTTATCACTAGCTACTCCTCTTTCACAAAAAATGCTCCAGTAACAAAAAAAATTATTGTGATTCCTAAAAAACACCATACTATTTCAAAGTTCTGAGATTTTACTAAATCCTTTGCCTGTGACTATAAATTTCCATTTTTTATTGTAAGTAGCCTATACTCATTCTGTAATATGAAACTCAGTTATATTCTTCATTAATATATTCTAGAGAGTCCCAACCTCAAGGATGTGTTAGGTAAGCTACCTTTGCATTAGCAGACTGCTCATCCCTCTATCCTAGCACTATGGTACAGTGGTTAAGACTGGGGCTTTGGAGATAAATGCATAGGGATTCAAATCCCTTCTCTTCCACTTCTGAAAATTACCTTAACCTTTCTAAGAAACTCTCTTTTCACCTCCAAAATGAAGTTTAAAATGATAATTAACTCACCGAATGTGAAGATTGCATGATATTATGCAACTAAAAGTCTTTTGCAGAGGACCTGAAAACATAAAAAAGGCTCAATAAATTTTATGTATTGCCCCAGTCCTCATCACATTGAAGGGAAATTATGTCTTACTGTTTTCCTCACTAAACTATGAAGATTTTTGAGAGTAATGACCCTGCTGCATTCATCTGTGGATCCCAGAGGTGGATCCAGTGTCTGACAATTGGTAACCACCTAAAAGCTCTTTGTTGAACCAAAACATGCATAGGGACCTTGCTTTACCATTTATCAACACTATTAGGAATATTGTCATAGTGTAGAAAAAATGAACTCATTCACTATATATTCAGTTATTGTATCCATTTTGTAGATGAGGAAATTGAGGCATGAAGGAATTAAGATAACTGTCGAAGGTCAAGAGCTAATAAGCAGCAGACAAGCTGTAGCAGTAGATTTTCCTAGGGTAAAGCCTTTGTTATATCTACTCTAGCACAGCCGAGTCTCAACATGGAAACACTGCTTCTTCTGACAGCATTCCTCATTAGCTACAAGAATCAGACATGGTTTTTATGCTTGTCATCATTTGCACTTAATGCATCCAGTAATTTAGATTTTGCACCAAACAAAAGCCATTTGGTGTGATTCTGTTGGCAACATAAGGCATCCGGCAAACAACTCTATGTTGATGCTTGAGCACACCTTATTTCCTGGAAATTACAGTGGACAATTTGGTTGGAATGAAGCACTGGGCTGTAATGAGAATTTCTTTATAAAATACATGTCCTAGTAAGATAAAGATTATTCATGAAGAAAAGAATTACAGTGACTTTTTACTGTCCTTAAAATACCCAGAGACTTGATCACAAGCAGGCTATAATGAATGCAAGTAATTAAAGCAGCTACCAATAAATACCAAGTCATTTCCTCCCTTAAAATTTGAATATGTTAGCTGAGTTAACATATTTTGAAATTTGTTATTGTTAGACAAAATTTGAATTTGTTAGACAAAACTCTGTTTTGTCACTGAGAACACCTGGCAGGCTGTATTCGGCTTGATCTAATCTAAATAGGCTTGCTGTGGCTAGAACTTCATTCTGATCCCTACAACTTCCTCCCCAACTGTGTCTATCTAGAACTTGTTCATTCTTCACAGAGAAGAGCATTTCCTTTCTCTAACTCAGTTTTCCCAAAACACAGGTCTCTGAGGCTATATCATATATCAGGTAGAAGCATATATGACGGCAATATTCAGCAATTTTGACCACAAAAAATAGAAGATTCATATCTTTCAATCAAATCTATGTGCTATGAACTCACCATCTCCTCTTTATTTCTCACTTTGGTATTCCTAAGATCTATAAGGGCTTTATTTGGAAAGTTGTTAAATAACCATACACAAAAGCCCTAAAAGTATAATAAAAAAGAACAAAAGCAAAAACCCTGTATGTCTGTGCATATGTGTGTGCACATATACTGTGTATGTGGATACGTACACACAATCTGTGAAGTCATGTGATTAAATGAGACGGGGAAGAAAGTCAACAGTTTTTACTGCCTCCCAGATGCTCCACTGCATGTTAGGGGATCTTTTATATTCTTTTATTTCAGCCTCACAGACTTGAGAGTTGGCCATCACTGTACCCATGACATAAACAAAACAACAACAACAAAACAGGCCCCCCCCAAAAGCCAAATCACTTGAAGTTCTATAGCTTTACCAGGTTTATATCCTATTCCAGGTATCTCAAAATCAGTACATAGACTATGGAACATAAACACAATTCTGTTTTCTCTATGACAGTGGAAACTCTGCCATATCCGCCCCCCCCCCCAAAAAAAACCAACTTCACAAAATATGTCATTTTGTGAAGAGATCTAAAATTCCTGTGCCGGCATTTATCCTTCCAGTCACAGTGCCTCTGCCTATAGGCTATAGTGTGTGTGTGTGTGTGTGTGTGTGTGTGTCTGCGAACAGTTTTATAGTATCTGGGTAGGAGAGGGAATATTGAGATATGCATTCTCTCCTTTAATATATAAAGTTATCTGTATATGTATATTTCCTATATTTCCTACATGGCATCTGCTCAATAAATATTTACAGATTTATTGATTCTCACCTTTAAATCATCTATCTTTTAGAGTTGTTGCTCTTTTTTTTTTCCCAACTGGGCAAACACGTAGACACAAAGACTTTAGATGCTCAAAGTATCTGAGATACTTACTGCCTAGCCTGTTAATAAGAATTGATAAGCTAAAGCCCAGAAATGAAAGGTTTCTTGATATAGATTCCAATCACTGAAACTGGGGCCCCATGATTAGGTTTATGATAGTAATTAGAGTTATACATCAAGTAGAGAAAAGATGCCAGGTGTTTTAAGAGTCTTTGGTGCCCTTAGAATGCTGCTGCATTAATATTCTACTCCAGTGCTTAAAAGGTTTGGTTTTAATCATGTGTGCGTATATGCATGTGTATGTTGTTTGTTTTACAAAAGTGATACTAATTATTCTTCCTTGACTTCATTCATGACACAGGAACATCAACAATAGTGACAAGATGTTCAATATCACTAATCATCAGGGAAATGCAAATCAAAACCACAATGAGCTATCACCTTACATCTGTTGGAATGGCTGTCATCAAGAAGAGAAGACATACATGTTGGCATGGACATGGAGAAAAGAAAACCCTAGTGTACTATTGGTGGGAATGTAAATTGGTTCAGCCACTATGGAAAACAGTTTAGAGAACTCTCAAAAAGTCAGAAGTAGAACTATCATATGAACCCACCATTCCACTTCTGAGTATATATCCAAAGGAAGTGAAAATAAGATATTGAAAAGCTATCTGCACGCCCATGTTTATGGCAGCATTACCCACAATAGCTAAGGTAGATATGGAAACAACCTAAGTGATCATAAAAAGATAAATGGATAGTGACCCCTGGGTGGCTCAGTCAGTTAAGTGTCCAACCTTGATTTTGACTCAGGTCATGATCTCAGGTTGTGAGATCAAGCCCTGCATTGAGGGTTTCAGGATTAGCAGGGAGTCTGCTTGACCTTCTCTCCTTCCCTCTGCTCTCTATAAACAAACAAACAAACAAATAAATAAAAAATTTTTTAAAAAAAGATAAATGGATAAAGATGATGTGATATATATATATATATATATATATATATATATATATATATATCAGTATGTATCTCTCAGTCAATAGATGGATAGATTTCAATACATATCGATAGATAAAAATATATAAGGGACCATATTTTTTCAACCATGAGAAAGAAGGAAATCTTGCCATTTATGACAATAAGAATTAACCTTGAGGGTATCATGCTAAGTGAGATAAGTCAGACAGATAAAGACAAATACTGTAAGATATCACTTATATGTGGAATCTAAAAAAACTTAACCTATAGAAACAGAGAGTAGAAATGTGGTTACAAGTGTCTGGGGAGTAAGGAACTTGGGAAGATACTGGCCAAGATGTCAAACTTGTAATTAGAATATGAATAAAATCTGGAGATTTAATGAACAGCATAGTGATTATAGTCAACAATATGATATTATATACTTCAAAGTTGGTAAGACAATAGATCTGAAATGTTCTCATTATAAAATCAGATAACTATGTGATATGATAGATGGTTAGCTAACATTAGGGTGGTAATCATCTTGGAATATATATATGTATCAAATCAATGGTTTGTATATTTAAACTTACACAATGTTTTATGTCAATTATTTCTCAATTAAAAAAGCAGTGACAAAATATCTATTATTTATTGGACCTTTACTGTATAGGTTATGTGCTTTATCTCCCTATCTCACTATAACAATATGAGCATAGTACCATGATTATCCCATTTTATAAACAACAAAACTACACAGAGACATAACTAGCACAGTTATCAAGTTAAGAGATAGTAGACCCAGGACTATTATCAAGAGCCATCTGATCTCAGTATCTGGGCTATTAAC
Source organism: Mirounga leonina (assembly GCF_011800145.1). Lineage (NCBI taxonomy): Eukaryota > Metazoa > Chordata > Mammalia > Carnivora > Phocidae > Mirounga > Mirounga leonina. Next base: position 4,527,099 of record NW_023270418.1, read on the forward strand.
AAATAGCGATCTATTGAAGTGTTTGAGAAATCACCACCATACTAATTGTAATTTCACTAACATGATTTTAATTTCATTCACATTTACTCATTATAATAGCAATAAAAGAAAAATATGAAGTAATGAAAAGAAACAAGATAAAAAGTGATCCCAAATTCCATACATCCAGAGACAACCACTGCTAATAACTTTGTATAATTCTTTCCAATAACTCTTCTGTCAGCCTGGATTCATGCTGGGAGGACATATGCCTCCACTGATAAACTACGTGTAGATCTACATATATATTTGAGTCATCCTTGATCCTACATCATTCTTCCTGCTTATTCTCAGGGCTATATCTACCAGTTTTCTGATGTCCATCAGATTTCTCTTTTTCTTTAGGGAAAAACCATTACCAGCGGTGAAAATTGGGTTATTCCCAGCAGGCAGGCACTCACTCTTACCACATTCACTTCTATTGCACACCCTACTTTACGTTTACTTTAACTTCAAAATCAGCCCACATGCTGACAGGTGGGCCTTTGGAGTTAGCTAATTAACGTATCCTCAAATGTGAATATTGTATTTAATGAGGGACCTCAAATCATCATTCATTAATCACGCCAACTTACTGTAAAGCATGCTGGTATTCTATAATTAAACCAATTAGGATCAGAAAGTTAGGTGTACTTTAGAATTAGGCAGAGGTCACATTCATTTCCCTGGCATAGTTGTGGGTAATGTTCATGAGGGGTGGGAAGGAAGAGAAAGAAAAAAACCATTAAGTATAAGAACTTTGTAATTTTACAAGTATTCCTATTTTAATGCCTGTTTTTGAGATTGTTACTACTGGATGATCCAGAATGAAGTATAACAGGATGCTCTTAGCTGCAAGCAACACAAAATTCTGACTCACTTGGTTTAAACAGAAAAGATTTATCATCTTACAGAAGTGGCTCCAGGGTTAGTTAAATCAGTGGCCTAACAATGTTATAAGGATCCAGGATTTTTCATCTTTCTTCTCTGATATCTTCAGTTTAATCTGACCCACAGTTACAAGATGACTGGCAAATTTCCAGGCATTTCAGAAAGAATTTCCTCAGAAAAAGAAGGCCTTTCTTCCGCTGTGGATGATAATTTTATGTGTCAGTTTGACTAGGCTATATAGTATAGAGTTTTTCAAACAGTCATCTATGTGTTTCTGTGAAGATATTTTGTAAATGCAATTAACATCTACAGTCAGTTAATTTTATGTAAAGGACATTATCCTGGATATTCTGAGTGGGACTCATCAAATCCACTGAAAGGCCTTAAGAACAGACCTGAAGATTCCCTAAGGAAGAAATTCCAGCTGTGGACTGCAATATCAGCTACTGCCTGAGAGGTTCCAGCCTACCTTCCTGAGAGCCTGCCCTGTGGATTCTGGACTTGCCTAGGCAGCCCTCAAAATGTGCAAATTGATGCTTTGCCATCAAATCTCATAGACATACCTTACTGCTCTGTTTCTCTGATGGAATCCTGTTTGATATATCATAATTCTCTCTTTATCAGGGATAAAAGATTTACCAAAAAGCCACTCCCAGAGGTCTTCTGTCACATCACATCGGAAAGAATTGTATCGGATGTTTCTTCCGGAAGTAATTGCTAAAAAGGTAAAAGAATTTACAGTTGTCAAGAGTTACCTCCAGTCTAGGAGTTACCTCTAGGAGTTATCCACAGTTACCTCCTGTAACTACAGTAGGGGTGGACACAGAGGGAAAAAAAAAGTGCAGGTTTTGTTAATAAGGAAATGGTTAGTTATTTTTTAAAATTTTTAAAAGATTTTATTTATTTGTCAGAAAGAGAGAGAGAGAGCATGGGCAGGGGGAGTGGCAGGCAGAGAGAGAAGCAGACTCCCCACTGAGCAGGGAGTCTGATGCGGGGCTTGATCCCAGGACCCAGGGACCATGACCTGAGCCGAAGGCAGACGCTTAACTGACTGAGCCACTCAGGTGTCCCAAGAAGTGGCTAGTTATTAATGAAAGATTTAAAGAAAAAAATTCAGCATCCTTTCTTCACATTCTGAGGAATAATACTATACAACAGAAAGAAGATTAATCCACAAGTACTTCTGGGTCCAAATCCGGCTCTATTTTAAAGTCTTTATGAAAACTTGGCTATGTTCCATAGCCTCTCTGGTCTTTAGTTTCATCATTATTAAAATGGAGAAGCAGAACTAAGTGAATTCCAAGCTTTTTCCTGGCTTGCTCTGGGATAGAGCTACTATTCTGTTCTTTATAAACTTAGTGAAATTAAACACACACTCATGACCCAATTCAGATTCTTCCTCCTGCATTAATTACTCTGTTATTGCCCTAGAAAGAGTAAACCTTCCCCACAGCATTTTAGCAAATCCATATCATCATACATATATTACTACCATATGTGTTTAAATAATGTACATTTTTTTGTGTTATTCCCCATTAGATATTATGTTTCTTTAAAGAAATAACACCGTCTTAGTCATGGCAATATCTACAATGCCTACATTACCACCTGATCCACAGTACGTGAGTAAACATTTGAATTAAACTGCTGAAAATATATGGTAATTATATCACTTGGTAGACTGCTCTCTTCTTTTGAAAGATTTCATTGATTGATTGATTGATTTGAGAGAGGGAGAGAGAGCTCAAGCACATGTGGGGGGAGTGAGGGTGGAGAGGGAAAGGAAGAGGGAAAGAATCCCAAGCAAACTCTGTGCTGAGGGGGGAGCCCAAGAGGGCTCCATGAGGGGCTCAATCTCACAGCCCCAAGATCATGACCTGGGCAGGAACCAAGTTGGAAGCTTAACCTATTGAGCCATCCACGTGCCCCTAGATTGTTCTTTTAAAAATAAATTCTGTTACTGGGCTAGGGTTTATGCCAGTGCATTTGTGATAAATGCCTTAGAGAGTAACTCATATCCTCTGCAATTTAGAAATGATGGTTGTATGATGGAAGAGTAACCCTTAAGAACTGACCTAATGTTAAAATGGGAGGACTATTTAGTACAACTTTTGCACATTTCTGGAGAGTATGATACAGCCACTGGTCTTTATTAGAATCTACATGATATTGACATGAATTTAAAATTGCTTGTTCTTATCCTTGAATAGGGAATGAATCCAGTGTTCAAATGCATAGATTTACTTTAGATTGTAGGATAGAAAGTTCATTCAATGAGTATAGTTTCACTTATGTAGATGAATAAGTTTTAGAGATCTACTGCAGAACCTTGTGTCTATAAAAACAACAGTGTGTTGTGTACGTAAATATTTGTTAAGAGAGTAGATCTCATTTAATGGGTCTTTAGCACAAAACTTAAGAAAAAAAGGACACAAGAAAACTTTTCAGGGTGATACATATGCCTATTACTTTGCTTGTGGTGATAAGTTCATAGAGGCATGTATATGTTCAAACTCATCAAATTGTGTACTTTATATATGGACTGTGCTTTGTGTATCAATATATCTCAATAAAGTTGCTTTCAAAAAGTAAAATACATCTTTAATATTGATCAGGCAGAGCTTGTGGGTGTGAGAGATAGATACATATGGAGCTTCTCAAAGGAGGTAGAAGTTTATCTAAAAGAATTCAGAAACCTAAGAAGAATAAAACATGATTTCTAATTTATCACCCCTTTATTTGTGTCCATTTCCTTCAAGACTCAGGTTGGGCTTTATTTCCTGCTCTCTGCTTCTATGGCCCAAACTTCCTTTATGTTATACTCTGAGTTTTGAAGGCAAAAGCCATTTCATGTTCATATTTTTATTCACAGCTTTTAACAGTTCTTAGAATATGGTTAGCATGATTCCTATAGTTTTTGTTACATGGAAAATTGATAAGAAAGGACAACAATGCTGCCATTTCATTTTTATGATTTTTTTCTTGTTACTGGACACATTTTTAAGTAATTGGATGAATTCAGATCTGACATTAGGTTATAATACAGGGAAATACAGAATCCAAGAACAAAATAAAAGTAGACAAAGAAGTCAATCTCTCACTTTCACACACTAAAAACAAGCTATGTTACTTAGGCATGTATGCCAGACACTTTAAGCAGCGAGATCAGTGCTTGATCACACATACTATATTATGAATAATACATTGAATAACTCCTTATTACCTGCATAGTTTCAAAAATTATCAGCAATGTTGAAAATCTGCATGCCATCAAAATCTGTCTTCAAATTAAAACATTTTATCAGCTGTCAAACCATGGCAGCTCTTCTCTATGTGAAAATTTAGGACAAAAACAACAATAATGAGTTTCTAGAGCTGTGCCACTACTTGGTATTAAGACTATATTCTTTCCAATTTGATGAGAAAGGATACTGCCTGGCTGAGAAAAGCAGCTCTTTTTTCATGACAGAAAAGTTTGGGAGGGGGGCATAATCTGACATAAAAGAGACAGGCAGTAGAAATATGTTGGATAATCATTTTACTGGAAAGAACTCTAAAACTGGAAATTCTACCATTAATTAATTACATGACCCTTGGAAAATCACTTAATCTCTCTGAAATTAATTATCTTTGCACATAGAATAAGGAGATTGGAATTGAAGATCTTTAATGTCCCTTTAAAGTTCTTATATTCAAGGGTTTACTCACCAATTTCTAAAGTAAAACCAAAAGACTGGCAAGAGCAGGGTTTTTTGTGTTGGATTGAAGCTGTAAGATCTGTATGGTTCTAATTCAAGGGCTGAGAGCCTTGTCCGTGGTCCAAAGCTGAAATTATGGAAGTACTCTTGTTTTTTCCATGAAGGCTGCAGAATGTTTTTTATGTGAGGCTTTTTTTGTGGTGTTACCTGTGTCTTCAGAAGAAATAAACCAAATAGTGAAGCTCACTTTGAACATGAAAGCAAAAGCTCTGTGTCATAAAACTATCCATTCGATACACTATTTTTTTTCCAAATACTTTTTCTCTAATGAAAGCTCAAGCATTCTGGTGCTTTAGAGCGTATAAAAAGCCCAAAATTTGGGGGTCACCTGGGTGACTCAGTCGTTAAGCGTCTGCCTTCGGCTCAGGTCATGATCCCAGGACGCACTGGGCTCCCTGCTCAGCGGCGAGTCTGCTTCTCCCTCTCCCACTCCCCTCTGCTTGTGTTCCCTCTCTCGCTGTGTCTCTCTCTGTCAAATAAATAAATAAAATCTTAAAAAAAAAAAAAAAGCCCAAAATTTGGGAATGGATTTAGAGTACAATTCCAGCTTTCTAATTCAATTAATTTTTTCATCTCAGGATGTGAACTAATTGAGGAGATGGTTTATGCTACATCAATGACCCTTAATGAACCATCTGCTTGTTAATTTGCTCCTTTGTTTAGTCTTCTCCAACCATTGACTCTGGGTTAGGGCAGACGGGACCTTAACAAAAGGAATGAAAGCAGAGGGTTGATAATCTCTTACACAGGAGGGAGATCCAGGGGCCATAGCAAAAAATGGACAGGAAATTCATGAATAGGAATTCATGACAGGAAACTCAGAATAATGCGGGTTTAATTATAAAGGCCCTCTGCCCACAATAAAGAGTTGCACAAGCTTTGCCAGGCTTTATTGCTATGAGCCAGTGAATGTTGTGTGTTTTCCATTCTTCTCTTTTTTTGAATGGGAGGAATTATTGCTATTTCTCATGGTGGAGCTATCATTTCAATCCACCACCACGTGTGGGGTGTACGTGTATGTATAGAAGATAAATAAGTTAACTTTTTATTTCATAGGTTGCCAGACAATATGGAGCTACAAATAGATCTAATGGGGGAAGATTGCACAGCGTACAGAGATCTCGGATTTTTGAGTTCAAAGCAGTTGTCTATGCTGTTCCCTATGGAAAAGAGTGAACATTAAATTTTTATACACTGAAAGAAGGTAAAGTGAATGTTTGGTGATCCACAAGATATAATGTGGCAGAGATTATGTTTTCACCAAAACCTCTTTTCTCCTTTCCCTGGGAACATAGCAAAACTATATTTCCCAGCCTCTTTTTACATTTAAGGTGGTCATGTGACTGACTATAAGCTAGGCAAAGGTAATGTTTGCTACTTCTAGGCCCATCTCATTAAAATATCCCATATTTGATCCAAAAATGTGTTATGCAGATAAATAAAAGATATGGAATATAGTAGAGTTCTCATCAAAGACTCTTCTCTCTTTTATTTTATTTTTAAAGATTTATTTATTTATTTTAGAGAGAGAGAGCATGAGTGGGGGGAGGGACAGACGGAGAGGGAGAGAGAGAATACTCAAGCAGACTCTGCACTGAGCGCAGAGCCTGATGCAGGGCTCGATCCCAGGACCCAGAGATCATGACCTGAGCCAAAATCAAGAGTTGGACACTTAAGTGACTGAGCCACCCAGGCGCCCCACCTCTCTTATTTTGTTTAAAAAAAAAACAAAAAAAAACAAGGCGCAACTATCCACTGCCAACAAGAAACCCACTTTAAATAGAAAGACGTTTTTATGTTGAAAGTAAAGGATGTAAAGATATACGATGCTAGCATTAAGCAAAAAAAAGTCCCCTGGAATGACTATATTTATATCACGCAAAGTATATTTCAGTGCAACAAATATTACCAGGGATAAAGTAGATCATTTTATAATGATTATGCTTTTAATTCATTAAGAAAATTTAATAGTCTCAAACAGTTCTGTACCTAATAATGGATCTTCAGAATACATGAAGTAAAAACTGATAAAATCACACACAGAAATACCCAAAACCATAATTATAGTCAGAAATTTTCACACCTGTGTTTCAGTAATAGCAGAATGTATACAGAAAATCAGTAAGAATAAAGAAAACTTGAACTCTATGAAGTAACTTCACATAATACTGGATGTATAGACCTACATATGGAGGCCACTCCACTTATGAATAGCAGAATACACATTTTCTTCAAGTATACACAGAAAATTTATGAAAATAGACCCTTTTCTTCACCCTAAAGCAAGTACTGATACATTTTAAATGACTCAAGTCATGCAATGTAGGTTTTTTTTTTCTAGAAAATGGAATTAATTCAGAAATTTAGAATAGGAGAAAGGTGTCTGGGAAAATTCCCAAATGTTTGGAGACTAAATAGAAACATCTAAATATCTCATGAGTCAGGGGCCCCTGGTTGGCTCAGTCAAAAAACCGTATGACTCTTGATCTCTGGGTTGTGATTTCAAGACCCACATGGAGTATAGAGATTACTTGAATAAATAAGCTTAAAAAAAAACCTTTTAAATAAATATAGGATCAAAAGGCAAAACAGAAAACAGACCATATGTGTACTCAATGTCAAGTGACAGGCCAACATATCAAAATATGTGAGATGGAGCTAAAGAAGTATTTGAAGGGAAATTTATAGTAGTAAACATAAATGAAAAAAGAAGAACGTTTTCAAATCAGTGAACACAACTTCCTTTTTAAGAACTAAGTAAAAAAGAGAAAATGACACCAGAAATATGCTGAAGTAAAAGGAGATAATAAAGATTAAAGCAGAAACCAGTGAAATAGAAAAATAATAAAACCAAAAACTGATTCCTTAGATCAATAAAATTAATAAACCTCTAGGTCAATGTTTCTCAACCTTTTGCTCATTTTTAGCCCTGAAGCGGATTTTCCCCCCAATAATTGCCTAATTCCCTCTATTGAAATTTTAATACTACAGATATAGTGTATATCTACTTCTGTACTATATATATATCTCTGTGATTTATACTTAAAAAGAGTAAGATTTTTTTTTCACTCTTCTCTTCCCCTGGCAAGAGCCACTTTCTTGACTTTCTTAGCAATATTGCATCCCATTGAGAATGAATCATCTAAGCATTTTATCTATGGGGGAGAATATCTAAATTGCCAATATCAGGAATGAAAAAAGGGATATCACTAGAGATTCCAGATATATATTGGATTATCAAGGAGTATTATGAACAGCTTCATACCAATAGATTGAACAATATAAATAAAATGGAGCGATTACTTAAAAGATGCAAAATACTCTTCAAATAAAGGTAGATAATCTGAATAACTCTGTGTCTACCAAAGACATTTAGTTTTTGTTGAAAGCCTTCCAACAAATAAAATTTTAGATGTAGATGAAATCACTGAAAATCCTATCAAACACTTAATGAAGAAATAATACCAACTTTATATAAAGTCTTCCAAAAAACGGAAGAGGAGTAAACATATTTCAACATATCTATGAAGCAAGAATTACTCTAATCTCAAAACCAGACAAAGATAATTGAAAGAAAAGGAAACTGTATACCAATATCCTTTATTAATTTGGATGAAAAAATTCTGAAAGAAAGTTTAGCCAATTAAATCCAGCAGTATATAAAAAGGATAATATACCTTGATCAAGTAAGCATTTATCCTAGGATGCAAGAACAAAGGCAATTAAGGAAGAAAGTCTCAAAAAATGATGGAGTAACAACTGGATACTCACATGGAAAAAAAACAACAAAAACAAAACAAAACAAAACACTGATTCATACATACCTCACCCCACATATAGAAATTAACAGAAAATGGACCACAGATTTAAAAGTAAATATAAAACGTAAGAAAAGATCTTTCTGTCTTTGTGTTAGGCAAATATTTCTTAGATGCAACACCAAAAAGCATGGTCCATAAAAGAAAAAAAAGATAAATTTGACTTCATCAAAATTTAAAAATTTTGTTTTTTGAAAGACACTGTTAAGAGAAAGAAAACACTAGGTCCAGACTTGGAGAAAGTATTTACAAACCATACATCTGATAAAGGATGTATCTGGATTATATAGATAACTCTCAAAGGATGTATCTGGATTATATAGATAACTCTCAAATTTCAATAATAATAATAAAACAACAACAACAAATCAGTCCTGTAAAGATCAGGCAAAACATCTGGATAGACACTTAATCAAAGAAGCTATATGAATGGTAATTAAGCATGTTAAAAAGATGTTTGAAACCATTAGTCATTAGGGTAATGCAAACTAGAACCACAACGAGAGATTTCTACACATTTATAAATATAGATAAAATTTAAAAGACTTACCATATCTAGTTTTGGCAAGGATGTGGAAAAACTAGAGCTCTCCCCCGCTAATGGATGATATGCAAAATGATACTAGCACTTTGGAAAACAGTATGGCAGTTTTTTTAAAGTTAAATACTCTCCTACCATCTACTCCTAAGTATTTACTCCCCAAAATGAAAGAATATGTCCACACACATACATATACATGAATGTTCATAACATTTTCATTTGTAATAGCCAAAAGTTAGAAACATCCTAAATGTGCATTAATAGGTGAATGGATAAACAAATTGTGATATAGCCATACAGTTCTACTATGCAATAAAGAGGAATGACAATATAAGCAATGGCAGATGAATCTAAAAATAATTATGCTGAGTGAAATATGCCAGTTAAAAAAGGGCTACATTCGATATGTTTCCATTTATAGAAAATTCTTGAAAATGCAAGCTTCTCTGGACTAAGAAAAAGCAGATATGTTGCATGAAAATGGGGCTGGGGCAAGAGAGAGGGATTACAAAGGAACACAAGGAAAATTTTCAGGATCATCTGTATGTTCATAACTCGATTTCTGATGTTCACACAGGCATATACAAATGTCAAACTTACCTAATTGTATTTCTGAAGTGTATGAAGTTTATTTTATGTCAATTTTTTAAAAAGTTGTATGTGAATGCTTTGCACAGCTCTATTGAAACTATTGAGTTACCTCCATATATTCGAGTACTCAACAATAAAAATGGATAAATTATAAGCAATATGCATTTCATACCAAAAGCATATACTAAGTAAAGAAACTAGACTTAGAAGCTACCTACCACACGATTTCATTTATACAACATCCTGGAAAAGGCAGACATGTTTGGAAAGAAAACAGATTAATGGTTTCCAGGAACGGAGGGAGAAGGGGTAGATTGGTTGCAAACAGCAGGAGGGAACTCCTTGAGGTGTTGGGAATAATTCTGTATCTTTTCTGTGGTAGTGTTTATATGACTGTATACATTTGGCAAAATTCATAGAGCTATGTTCCTAGAAGAGCAGCTAAATTTTATCTATGTAAATTATACCTCAATAAACTTGCCTTAAAGACATATTATAAACATGCACTAAAAATTGCCTTTCTTATCCCTTCAATTGATTACATTCACATAATCAACAATCATTCTCTATGCATGGTGTACAGGTTTAATACATAAAAATTTGAAAGACACATTCATGCCTTTTCTTCTATCTTAATGCCATTCTTTTACATAAAAACATTTTATCTTGTTGCACTTGTCATAGAGACTTTGGAACACTGCTCTACTTAAATTGATGCATTATAACTTTTCCTAATATACTGAAGAGTTAAAAGATGAAAATGTAATCAAATAGGGAAGATTTTCATCAAATGATCTATTTGTCTATTTAATTGATTAAGCACGAACATTCTCTAATGCGGTGTTTCCCAATCATTTTTTAGCCCCTAATTCTCAATTCATGAAAATTTCTGTGAGCTGTACATTTTATGAATTGTATTGTAAGAACAATGATACCTTCCTTAGTTCAACATTATATTTTATATCTGAGGGACTTTTCAAATACATATATTCCTCTCCCTTATATTCTCCCAGAGTTCTTTTCCACTTCCCGTCCTCTTTAAGAACCTCTGCTCTAACACCAGGAAACAGCTACAATGTGCCCATGGCTTCTCGCCCACATCTCAGGGCCACAACTTAGCCTTGGCTCACCTTGGCTCTCCACACCTGCTCTACCTGTGATTAATTTTTTGGACATTTTTCCAATATGTATAATGGATAGATGTTTATAATTTCATTCTGTCTTCTGATTGGCAGCCTTTGAAGTAGGGTGAAATAAAAAAGGAAAACAAAACTCACAGAAAAGCATTCAAACCCCACTATTGGGGTTTTGTTCTTCTTTCCCCAAGGAAATTAGCGACATGCCTGCTGAGGCCTGTTCATTCTAATCAGATCCTAGTGAACCTTGGTACCATATGTTTTCAAGAGGCTGCATAGAAAAAAAACGTAGCTAAGGAAACTCAATTGCCTTGTTTGCTTTGCAGAAAATAGCTTTCACAGACCTTAATTTTGCAAGTCCTGTCTTGTGCAATTAAGTGTTAACAACCATGGTAGGCTGAATAATGGTCCCCAAATATATCCACGTCTTCCAGAATCTGTGACTATGTTACTTATATGGAAAAATTGACCTTGCATATGTGATTAAGTTTCAAAAAATCTACTATAAACCATATAAGCTAATTGAGAATAATCTGGCCTTAAAACTGTCTTCCTGTTACTAAATTAATCTTTAATATTTCAAATTAGCTGTCTTGATGTTTCTTGAACCTGCTAGCTATGTCTTCCACTTAGGTCCTGAATGATCTATTGCTGCACAACAAATTACCCTAAAACTCAGATTTTGTGGTCAGGATTTTGGGAGGGGCTCAAATGGGTGGCTCTCATCAGAGTTTCCCATGATCTTGCTGTCGAGATGCTGGCCAGAGCTGTAGTCATCTGAAAGACTAACTAGGCTTTGAGGATCTACTTCAAGATGGCGCATTCACATGGCTATAGGCAGAAGGCCTAAGTTCTTCACCAGAGGGCTTCTTCCTATGGCTGTTTGGTGTGTCCTCACAATACAGCAGTTGGCTTCGCTCAGAAAGAGTGATCCAAGAAGAGACCAAGACAGCTTGAATGTTTTGTTGTTACCTAGTTTCAGATATCACATACCATCACTTTTGTTTTATTGGATTCATTGAAAGCAAATTACAAAGTCCAGTCCATGCTAAAAAGAAAGGAAATTTAGATCCAATTTTTGAAGGGAGTACCAACGATTTTGTGGACTTACTTAAATCATGATTTGCCTTTGCTGTAGATCTCTGTACTTGTTGAAATGCTCTTCTCTTTGACTTCTGCTTGGCTAACTACATCAACTTTCGAGTCTTTGTGCAAATCTACCTTGTCAAAGAAACCTAATACGACTATTATAGCAGAGACCATTATTCAAATCCCCTAATATTCATTTTTCCATTTCCTCATGCCATTTCCCTAGCTTTCCTTCTAACACCGATATCTATGACACTGTGGAAGATTGTTCTGGTGCTACTCGAGCTGCTTTGCTATTTGCAGAGACCCAGAAGTGCCTGGGAGCTTACATTTCACCTTACTTCACCAAAGTAGCTCTTGGCCTGACGTGGAAATATAGTAGTCCAGCCCTCTTTCTCTTGTTAAGACAAAAACTGATTTACAATCCAGAGCTCCTCTGCAGTATCAGGCTGAGACCAATAATTTGCTTCAAATTGAATCTGTTTTCTTTCTCATCATTATCCTGCTTACCCCAATCTATGACAATTTTCTTTTGATAGCACTTGTAATAAGTCATTTGCACACTAAATTTGACCTCTGGATCAGTTTCTTGAGAACCTGATGTAACTACCCAATTTAATCCTGCAAAATTCTTACCACCTATCAATACATGTCTGCTATCTCTTATTTCTGTATTATTCAGTAGCACTCATCACCTTATACTATACAATACACTTACACATTTGCCATTTACTGCCTGTCTTCCACAACTAATAAGTAAATTCAACAGCACACAATCATTATCTGCTTAAGTAGGTTTTGTTCCTTCCATTTTCTTGGGAACGTTAGAAATTTCCCATGCTTAGTGACCAAGTAAAAGTGGGCATTAGAGTCCAAAAAGCAGCTCTCTGCATAGATGATGACTAAGCTTTGAAAGTTTTTATAATTTTAACACAAATAGAATCTTTAGGAGAAAATAATGTGGACAAGCATCAGCCTTAAGCAGTCAATGGTGCAGAGCAGAAAACTGGTTGCCAAAAATCTTTCCCAGCATCATACTGATGATTAAAACTGTAGACCTACAGCCTCTTTTATTACTCTTTGCAGAGTGAAATTTGATCATGAATAAGCAAGAATAGAAAGTGAAGGTATCCTAATTACCCTCACCCTAAACCATCTTACTTCAGAGTACAGAAATTCTAATCTAAGAATTTGGAGCAAGGTGTGTGTGTGAGAGAGAGAGAGAGAGAGAAGGAGAGAGAATGTGAATGTTGTATATTGCACCTTTTTTTTTTCCAGAAATGTTCTTTTGTCATTTCTAAATTTTTTTGTTTGTTGATTTCTTACTGTTGACAGAGGATATCAAAATGGCTATGTACCTCACTCACAGGCTTCTCTGGCATACAGTAGACTCTCTCAGAGATCCAGCATGTAATGAATATCAATTTCACCCTGTTTATTGCAGACCTAGCTCATGGAATCTCTTATACCAATTCCCTACCTTAATGTAGCAAAATATATTTTATATCTTTGATCTTCTCTTCCCTTTCCCCTTCCCCGTGGCTATTAAAGATGATGGAGTATAGTGTGAAAGAATGTGAATGTGAAGAAATAAAATTTATAGCTTGTTATTCTTGATTTTATCTATTATTTGACAGAATATAGATAAATGTCTCATTCACTGTGCTAATGTCAAGGAGCCCTACATTTAAAATATCTAAGACATCAACCTTTTATTTGTGTTTCTTCCCCAGATGCAGATTTTGAGGCAAGCATCTCAGGGCAAGTAGACAAGGGACACAGTAGGGGACTGGAACAGACAAGAAAGACAGAAAGTCAATAGAGAATACATCATCTAACAAGTTACTTTGCCTGCAGGTACCTGGTGCCCAATTCCTCTGGAAACCTCCGGGAGAAAGTATAGAACATACTTCAGAGTTATTCCAGCCAAGGGGTAAGTTAGCTAGGGAAGATTTATGTCAAATTTCTGTTAATCAGTGGTTAAGGACTACTTCACGGGACCTTTCTGGTTTGCCCTCTTCTGGTCAAGAATGCTCCAATTGTTGGGGCGTCTGGGTGGCTCAGTCATTATGCGTCTGCCCTTCAGCTCAGGTCATGATCCCAGGGTCCTGGAATCGAGCCCCACATCGGGCTCCCTGTTCAGCGGAAAGCCTTCTTCTCCCTCTCCCACTCCCGCTCCCCCTGCTTGTGTTCCCTCTCTCGCTGTGTCTCTGTCAAATAAATAAATAAAATCTTAAAAAAAAAAAAAAAAAGAATGCTCCTATTGCAAGTCAAAAGCCCTCAGGCAAAGATTCATGGTTTGCATAATAAGCAGCCTGTAGCACATAGAGGTAAGTTCTGAGAAGATATTAATGGGGTAGTGAAAGCAGCTGAGATGTATTTGGATTTGGGATGTATTTTGAAGCTAAAGTCTGAACCTAGAAGTGTAATATACACACACACACACACGCACGCACACACCCTGTATTTCCATAAAAGATGTTTATTATGAATATGAGAACTTCAAGTTTCTAATTTCATTTTTTAAACCAATTATTTACTGAGCATCTACACAGTGCCATGCATTTCTGAGGAACTCCGAGAGATACCAAGAGGAAAGAAGCATGAATATTGACCTCAAGGACTCAAATTTAAGTAGAAAATTTATTTTTTTTCATTAATTACAATACACACTAATTCTTTAAGATGAAGAATGTCATAAAAAATAGTAACAAAATAATACAGTACTTATCTCAGGAAAATAATGATAAAGCCTAGATTAATGAAGTGATCCTAGCAATGGAGGCTAGAAACCTTGCTTATTTTATTCCACCTTGAATTCCTGGGTTCAAGCCACAGTCTGGCACATATATAGTCGCATGGCTGTCTCACAACATGGTAGCTTCCTTCTTCAAATGCAGCGAGAGGGTCTCTCCCTTTCAAGCAAAGGCCCAGTTCCTCTTTAAAGATTTTTCACCTGATTAGGCCAGGCTCACCCAGAGTAATGTCCACTTTAATTAACTCAAAATTAACTGATTTGAGGCATTAATTACATTCGAAGAATCCTTCGCCTTTGCCATGTAATGTAACCCAATCACACGAGTGTCAAATTCACAGGTCCTGACCATGCTCAAGAGAAGGGATTAAACAGGGTATGTATAGCAGACAGCAGGAATCTTAGGGGTCACTTTAGAATTTTGCCTACCGTGTCCATGAATGTGCAAAACTCAATGTTTTATTTGTCACTGCTTCATCCTACCTCCATGTTATTCATTCCCCCTCTTCATTCCCTAATTTATGTAATGCTATTACGATCCACCTAGTTGCTCTCACTAGAAACACATGCATTTTAGTAAATTCCTCTTTTTCCTTGACCACTTCTCATACCATCTATCAGTCTCTCTATATGGAATCTACCTAGTGAGTAACTATGTATTAGGCACATTCTGTGCCAGGTTCTGAGCTTGGACCTCGTGATTCCAGGTGGAATGAAATAGGTAAGGCATCGGGCTTCCACATATAAGATCCTTGCATTAATCAAGGTCATCTTCAGTATTTTCTTCTTACAGTAGCTTGTAACCTGATCTTTTCAGCTTCATACTCTCTGTAATCTGCTATAAACTGGCATCTCAAAGTCAGTTATCTATATCTAAAAATATAACTGTATTTAACATCATAAAACATAACTATATTAAATCGTTTTTCTTCTATTTTGGTTGCAAATGAAGGAATCTTAATTCAAATTAGCTTCAGCAAAATGGGCCTTTTTTTTCTTTTTTTTTTTTTTAATGCTTTACCACCGAGAAATTCAGGAGCATTTCTGGCTTTAAATTAGGCTCTAGCTTTAGTGTCTCTTCTTTTAACCATCACAGCAATATTTCTGTGCTGTCTTCTTAGTGGACCAACATGGGTCATATCCATTCTTAAATAATTATCATTGTTAGGGAAGGAACACCATATACAACCTATTAGGCTTTGGTTAGATTCTAATTACTAGACTCACCTTTAGTAAAACAATATTGATCGAATATACAAGGGAATTAGATCTTTCGAAGAAATGGTACTAGGCAATTAAAACCTGCATCCTCAGTGGTCTGAATAGTCATTAAATAAATATGCAAACACTAACACATACCACAGATTTCATAAAGAGTCCTAGCCCTGCTCATCATGTAGAATACAGTCTGTGCCACATTTGTTTCTGCTTGAAGGTGTAGTGTGGAGGGAGCAACAGAATTCGGGAATAAGATGTGGGTGATGAGCAGTGAGGAGAGGAGCGTCCAGGTTGCTGTATATGTATGGAAAGTTGTTATTTATCATAACAGATTACAGAATGTCAGAGAGGGAGGAAATAATAGAGATCATCTCTTTCATTATTCTGAATAAATTTCACAGCACAGAGACATTAAACACAAACCTAATGTCACACAGCAAATATGGGGTAAAACTGACATAAAACCTCTGACTCCCAGGCTAGTCTACATATTTTTTTTTCAGGATTTATATTCAGGATACTTCCTGGAAGGCTTTTCAGTGGCACACAATATAATTTACTTGAAAATTAAGTTGACTAAAATAGAAGTAGGGGGATGTTCATTTGAGGCATTACATGGAGAAAACGTTTCCATCTATTACTCACCGGCTAGTTGATCCCAACCTCCTCCTCTTAGGGGTTTTTCAGGCAGCTGGCTGTATGTTACAGACACATCCTCCGATGAGCTGAAGAGCTTGGAGGAAATGGGGGATAGCTAAGGGCCCAAGCGAGGGTTATGCCATTCCTACCCTAATCCATTTTGTATTTTGCATATAATCGAAATAACTAGTTAAGACAAACTGATGAGATCAATTTTCTATAGCTGACACGCCCCCTCTACACTCTCCTTAAAAGGATACACATACATATGTGCATGTACATTTAAAATGAAACCAAGTACAAGCTAACTCTGGTTATCAATAAAGGCAGGGTGGGATAATGGCAAGACAACGGCAATGTATGAGTTTGTGAACTTGGCTAAGTTCCTGGGCATTAGCTTCTCCATGTGTAAACAAGAATTCTGGACTAGATGAGCACTGAGGTGCCCTCCTCCAGGAATGTGACTCCTGTGAGCTTGCAGTCAGCAGATAGTACACATGTAAGCAGGGCTCTGCCCGGGCCCTGGTGTTCCTTGGCCTCACCAGTCTCTGATCACTGATGCTGGTGGGATCTCTGTTTCAAGCACGTCTTTCACTTACTCTTGAAAAATACACTTTTTTTTTTTCTCTTTTCACTCTTTCTTCTGCTTTAGTAGTTTGAAGGGGAAAAAAAAGTTAAATTCATTTTTTGCCACTGTTGGTTCTAATGTCAGTAAATTGTATTTGCTAACTTTGATGATGACCTTCTTTAAAAACTCATGAGTGAGCCTAAACTTCTTGGGCCCTCTTTTCATCACCCCGTTTTCTTTTATACTTCCTGAATTCCTAAGCCACTTAATCTCTCTAAGTGCTGCCTTCTGCCAGCTTCATTCCTTCCTGCTCACTTTCTGCCTCCTTTTCTTCCTCCACGGTCCATCTCAATACAGTATGTTCTATTAATCTCAGCCCAAGAGTTAAAAGTCTACAATGTATACAGAAAGTGATCATTAAGTGACTGAGGCATAATTAAAATAAAAAAAAATGCATCTTCCTAATAAGTAATAAGTAAATGCCCTTAAAAGGAAAAATAGCAAAGTCAGAAAGAACACTATTTATAAGTTGTTGTTATTAGCCCAAGTGTAGAAGCCATTTATCAAAGGATTGAAAGAAAAATATTCTTAGATATGCTGTCCACAATTTCCATCTACAATAGAAGGGATGGTCTTGGATTTGGAACCAGCAAGTTCTCAGTTCAAGTGTCAGCTGTGCCATTTACTCACTAGGACCCGAGCAAGTTAATTATTCCTAGGCCCTAATACTCTTCACTATTATTTGTGGCTAATT
The DNA here is from genome assembly GCF_011800145.1 of Mirounga leonina. Taxonomy (NCBI): domain Eukaryota; kingdom Metazoa; phylum Chordata; class Mammalia; order Carnivora; family Phocidae; genus Mirounga; species Mirounga leonina. The sequence goes on from NW_023270418.1 coordinate 4,544,875, forward strand.
ATCTATCTCACAGTGTTTCATAGGCATAAGGAAATTTAGTTTTGTGACCTCCTAGTTTTACTGGGTGGCTGTAAAAGGGAAAACAAAGATAAATAATAATTCTGGCAAACTCTTAGGCATTTTGTTCCTTCTTTTGAAAACTAACTCTCAAAAGGATTCATTGGATCACTCTAAATTTATATTTCTAATATGAGACATTTTTTCCTAGCCTAAAACTAAGCTCTTTTTTCATAGGTTCTTCATGAATATATTAATAATAGCATAGGAACTAGTAGAAATGGATCTCTAGGTTTTCCAATATTTATGATGTGGCAAATCATTTAGTTACACCTATTTTTTTTGAAGAGTTTAACTGTTTGGTGATAAATGGATGAATTTCTGATAGCCAAGCACTTTCTGATCATTACAAGAATTGAGCAATTTCATTCATTCAATCACTTGACTATCTCTTTGGCCACAGAGTCATAAATACTAAGAGTAGCCACAAGCATTAAGAAGTCCCTGTCCTCATAGAGTTTTATGCGCAAGTCCTTATCTCATTTAAGGAACAAGACACTGGTTATATAGGTACAGATGTATCTCGTAAGCATTATAGGTTTATAGTAAACCAAAAGAAGTGAAGTTTCAGAAGGCCTCATTTTAATAGAACTTTTCCAAAGCCTTGGGGAATGCCTGAAAACATATCCACATGATCATATTTTTTTTGCAGGTTTACTGAGGTATGACTGATATACAATGGATCACAACATGTATTCAAGTGTGTAGATAAGTAAACACCCATGAAACAATCTCCATGTTAAAGACAAATAACATATCCATCACCAGCAAAAATTTTCTCATGACCCCTGGTTTTAAAGAATTCCACACTCTCTTGATTACTATAGACTTATAATAATCTTAAGTCCTCCCTTATTGTTCTTCTTTTCAAAGTTTGTTTAGCTATTCTAATTCCTTTATATTTTTATATCAATTTTAGAATCAGTTTGCCAATTTCTAAACCTGTGTTTGCATTTAATTTGTAGAGTGATTTTGGAGGTATCGTGATCTTAAGAATATTTACTGTTGCATCACTGTACATGATAAATCTCACCATTTACCTTAGGTCATTTATAATTTCCATCAACAATGTTTAATGTTCAGGTACAGGTCTTGTGCATATTTTGTCAGATTTATCTCTAAAAATCATATTTTTATACTATTATAAACTATTTTTAAAATGCCAATTTCTGTTTTTTTCTTCGCTACTATATAGAAATATAATTTGGGGATACTACCACCATGAAAAATGCATTTATTAGTTATGCTATCACTTTGGTAGATTATATAGAATATTCTAAATAGTTGATAATTTTGTCTGCGAATAAAAAAAGTTTTTATTTCTTCTTTTCCAACCTGGATGCCTGTATTTCTTTTTCTTATTATATTACCTAGACCCTCATGTATGAGGTTAAAGATGGCAAGAGAAGTCATCTTTACCTTATTCTTGATCTTAGGAGGAAAGCATTCAATCACGCATCATTAAGTATGATGTAACCTAATGGATTTTGAAAGATATATTTTATTAGGATGAAAAAGTTTCCTTTTATTTCTAGCTTACTAAGGATTTTGATCAGGAAATGTTGCCCTAGGTCAAATGATTTCTGCATATGTTGAGATGATCATTTGATTTTTCTTTTTTGCCTGCTAATGTGGCAAATTACATTGGACTAATTTTCAAATGTTAAACCAAACCTGCATTTCTGGGATAAAATCTGCTTAGAATTGATGGATTATCCATTTTATGTATTGTTATATGTGATTTTCTAAAAGTGTGTTAAACTTTGCATTGGTATTTGACATTGGTCTGTAATTTTAATTTACTGTAATATTTTTGTTTATTTTGGTATCAGAGTAATGCCAACCTTTTAGAATGAGTAGGCAAATATTTCTGCATTTTTAATTTTCTGGAAGAATTTGTATAAAATTGGTACTATTTCTTCCTATGTGCTTAGTAGAATTTACCAGGAAACCATGGGAATGGAGGATTGCTGGTAGGAAGATTTGTAACTAAAATTCAATTTTATTAGCAGATATTGAGTTATTCATGTTTTCTATTTTTTCCTGAGTGAATATGATGGCTAAGTTTATGTGTCAGCTTGACTGGGCCACAGGATGCCCAGATATCTGATCAAACATTATTCTGGGTGTTTCTGTAAGGGTATTTTGGAATGAGATTAATAATTAAATTGCTAGATTGAGTAAAGAAGATTGCTCTTCCTAATGTGGGTGGGCCTCATCCAATTAGTTGAAGGCCTGAATACAGCAAAAAGGCTGACCCTCTTCTGTATAAAAGAGAATTATTTTGTTTGATAAATGGGGCATTGGCCTTTTCCTGCTTTCAGACTCAAATTGAAACTTTGGCTCTTACGGGATCTTGAGTCTGCTAGACATTGGCCTGGAGAGCTTGGTGACTACCCCTACAGATGTTGAAATCTGCCAGCCTCCATAATAATGTGAGCCATTCCTCACAACAAATACCTCTCTCTCTCTCTCTCTCTCATCTCCCTCTCCATATATATACTGGTTCTGTTTCTCTGGAGAACCCTAATACAGTGATCTTTGGTAGTTTGTCTTTTAAGGAATGTGTCCATTTCATATAAACTGTCAGATTAACTTGCATAAAATTTTTAAAAATATTTCCCTACTATCTTTTTATGTCTATACAATCTGTGGTGATGTTACTTCTCTCATTTCTGATATAGGTATTTTGTGTCTTCTCTCAATTGTTTGTGTTTCATTCTAGAACTCTCAGATCTATTGGAAATATAATGCTTTCTGACATAGGTTATGACTGGTTTGGAGAGACAAAATGTTTTAGCTGTAGAAAATCTTTTATAACTTTTTTCCTTACCAGAAGTTTCCGAGGTGGCTCCTACTGCCAGTTTTCTGGAAACTATTTATTCTACAAAGTGTACCTTAAATTTGAAATCTTCAGTGAAATCTTTCAGATTCTTTTTTGAGTCATTGATCTTACCTCTGGAGTCTTATAGCACTTTATACTGGCATCAAAACATAACACACTGATTTGAATCCTAAATATTTACATGTTTTTATGCTCCTCATTGAGCAGGGATTTCTTTTAGAATGGGAGTTTTTGCCTTGTTTGACTCTGTAGTCAGAGCCCTGAGACCAGAGAATGTATTCAATACAAATTTTTCAATTGAATTGCTAAAAAGGTGACTACATTTGTCCATCTTGGGACCATTAGTAATACTCAAGATGGCCATTTCTTAAAAGGGAGTGGCTGGAAACAGATAAAAAAGTGGTTAAAGAGTGAGGGGGTGTGAGAGAGTGAAAACAGCAAGTTATACTCACACATTTTACACTGTGTGGAGCTGTAATTTTGAAGTGAAAAGTTTCCATGACCACTGCTGTGATAATTGGTATTAGCACTATATATTCTTGGCATTTTAAATGAAAATTACTGCCTTGGTTCCTACTCCCACTGGTGTACTAAAAAGCTCAGATACCACATGACTTAGAGCTGTTAGTCCCAAGAAATACACTTAGATCATTTGGTTGAACTAGTTTTTTTTGATTTTCCAATTTTTCATCTCAAATTTTCCATCACTCTTGCCTTTTCAAGTACTCTTTTAGAATATGAGAGACCTCTAACAGTTTAGACAGTGTCCACTTTTTGTAGCATGTAAGGGAAGCAACTTATAAGAGTTATCTTGTTGCCTTATGGCTGTCACTAATAATTCCTGCAAGGTAGGAGGAATTGTGTTACCTGCCTACCAACACCAGACTTACATAATTTAAACATATTTATCAAATTGGCAGGATGGGGCGCCTGGGTGGCTCAGTTGGTTAAGCGACTGCCTTCGGCTCAGGTCATGATCCTGGAGTCCCGGGATCGAGTCCTGCATCGGGCTCCCTGCTCAGCGGGGAGTCTGCTTCTCCCTCTGACCCTCCTCCCTCTCCTGCTCTCTGTCTCTCATTCTCTCTCTCTCAAATAAATAAATAAAATCTTAAAAAAAATTGGCAGGATGTGTTTAGGATAGTTTGACTTAAAATATAAACTGTATATTGTGTTTAAATATATATGTATTTATGGGAGGGCCCCTAGGGAATTCTTTAAAAGGGTGTATATCCACATCTCTTTGTAAAGTATATATTGATATTAAGTATTTAATGTACTTTAAATATACATATACTTTCAATTATATACATATATTTTAAATGTATATTATATATATTGTTATCGGATAAATTTGAGAGGATATGGAACTAGGTCTGGAATGTACTTTCTCAAAAACAAAAACAAAAATAAACTTTAAGGGAAGTATAGTCACCTAAAGAGAGACACTTTGATTTCCAGAGAAATTAGCCCTGACATAAAATGAACAGACTGTTGGACTGTTGATTGGATATAATATGTTCTAGTATTAGGAAATAAAAATAAAGTCCAGAGTGAGCAATGTCCAGGAAATAATTGGAAGAGACAAGTCAATAGTATCAGGATTTCTTGAATGCAAGAAACTCAGATGATCTCAAATATTTCAAATATGTTATATTAAGGAACTGGTCAAGGTGTTCACTACTTCATATTTTCCACTAATGTAAATTCTGACACAGAAAGAGGAACTAGGGCTATAATGTCGATCACTGGTAAGATCATGTTTGAACCAATTCTTGTGACCCCACTGACAATCCTTATTAATGGAGAAACTTCGTGAATCCAGACATGGGAGAAAAAAAAAAAAAAAGGAATATGACGTTCAAGTCTACAATATATTAACAAGTGTTAAAAAAAGAGAACTAGTATTTATTACCCAGGTATCACTCAGTTCTTCGAAATAGAAAATCATTTAAAAATTTCTTTAGATTATAATAAGCTTCACCAAGGAAGAAGATATTGTAGGTTTTGGTTTTTATCTGGCTGCTTCTTACATGGAAAATTTTTCAGTCTGTGCCCTACAGGAAGCAGCAGAGTAAATGTATTCATATGGGCTCTGAATAACCTAAACTATGGAATATTAGATTTTGTCATAAAATTACCATTATTATAGTTCTTTACTAATTGTTACAATTATAGGAAACCATTACAAATATATTTTTCTATTAAACCATTTAATAGTGATTAATGATTCTCCCAAATACTTAAAAATACACCTAGCAATGAAATACTTTAATACTTCCTTTTCTTAATACTTCTTATTTAATGGGTGCCTAACATATGTCAAACATTTTACATATCTCTAATCCTAACACACCTCACAAAATATGTTTTATAATTCCTATTTTACATATATGAAAACAAGAGGATCACATAATTTAGACAACTAGTCCAAGGTCACATATAACAAATAATTTCAGTTATGCTAGTGATTAAGTATTTGACAATTATTTATTTAATGAGTATCTCTTCTGTTAAACTTTGAACACTGAAGGTAGAGACTCTGTCATGTTTGCTATTTAGACACTCTTCCTGGCACAGCAAGAAAAAAAATAAATGTTTCACTGGGCTGGATTTTCAGAGGTTTGAGACTTTTCAAAAGCAATTGGATAAGCAGGTTGTTGCTGCTTTTGTGTGAATTTCCTGGCGTACATATATTTCTGAGCTTAAATATCCACATGAGTAACATCACTTTGTAAAGTACTTTTGGAATTTCCCTCTGTATTTGTTTTGGGATTGAATTTGAATCTTGTTCATAAGAATTTTCTGGGTTGTGTCATTTATGTGTCATTTGTGGGTATGTTAAGTTTTAGCAAAACATCAAAGTTAACTCGAGAGTCTATGATGGGTGATTAAAATAGAAAATGCATTAAAAATAAAATATGAAATAAAATAAGGGAAAAAAAACTTCACTAGGTATGCATAACATTGTGCTTAAAGTACCCTCAGGGCATGTGCCTGGCTCAGTCAGGAGAACATGGGACTCTTATTCCCAGGGTTGTGAGTTTGAGACCCACATTGGGTGTAGAGATGAAAAAATAAATAAATAAATAAAATCTTTCAAGTACCCTCAAATGTCCTAAAAAATAAGTGCATTCATGACCTTCGGGGTGGATTACCTGAATGTAGTCTGCGTTCATTTAGGCATTTTTTTTTATGGAATCTTGATTTAAAAATCAAACCAAGTGATCATTAACCATAATTTGAATATGTGTGATCTCCACAGATTTAGAATGTAGTTGTGAATGTTAAATATTTTCAATTCCTTTTGTTAATTGGAACATTTTTATTTTATTTCACTTATTTTTTTATTTGAGTATAGTTGATACACAATGTTACATTAGTTTCAGGTGTACAACATAGTGATTTAACAAGTTCATACATTATCCTACGTTCACCACAAGTGTAGCTACCATTTGTCCCCATACAACACTATTACAATATCACTGACTATATGCCAGTGCCTTTTATCCCTGTGACTTTGAATTGAACATTTTTTAAAAGGAGGGAAGTAAACACAATTCACGCCAAAAGTAATAAAAGAGAGTATTTGTGTGTGTTTGTGTTTTTGTGAGTAATCTAATAGCAAATCCTTACATAAAAGTACAGAATGCAATACACTATTCTAAGAACTTTGTATTTATTAAATTATTTGCATAGCATCCTTTGAGATTATTATTATTCCCATTTAACAAGGGAGGACACAGTGGCACAGAGAGGTTATAAAACTTGCCCAGAGTCAAATGCCTATTAAGTAGTTGCTGTAGACTCTGAACCTGGGTAGTGAAAATACAGACCTTTCTCCCAGTAGACATTTGGGCTATATCCACCATACCATGAAGGAACATAGGCTAATCTGTGTGTGTGTATGTATGTGTGTGTGTGTGTGTCTATATATACACACATTGAGGACAAATTTTGCTGACTTTGTAATTTGTTTTGAGCCTCTATTAAAATCAACGTATGAGAAAAAGAACACTCAAGTTCCTTCAAGAAGTATTCTATTCTGAAAATTTGGAAGCCAGCATAGACTGTAAATAGAACATGCATCACTGTCTGAAAAGCGGCTCACAAGGGATAGTTGGGAAAGAATTCATTCCCAAGCAATTCACCACTGTTTCTGTGTATTCAAAAGAAAGGATAGAAAGGAATATACTGGAGACAATTTTAGCGTCATTGGTGATTTGCTCACCTCTCCCAGGTCAAAGAAAGTAAATGAGGGGCTCCTGGGTGGCTCAGTCATCAAGCGTCTGCCTTCAGCTCAGGTCATGATCCCGGGGTCCTGGGATCGAGCCCCATATCGGGCTCCCTGCTCGGCGGGAAGCCTGCTTCTCTCTCTCCCACTCCCCCTGCTTGTGTTCCCTCTCTCACTGTGTCTCTCTCTGTCAAATAAATAAAATCTTTAAAAAAAAAAAAAAAAAGAAAGTAAATGAAATTCAAAGAGCTCTGGGTAAACAGTACATCTGGGTGTCATTGCAATGAACTTAAGCCCATATTGTATTAGCTTTGTGTTTTGGATAGATCTAGAGAAAGAAGATTGTGTGGCTGAGTTTGGTCAGAAGAGATATCTGTTAGATTGTAAACCCCTTTTTCTGTGCTGCTTTAGATTATCTTAAGGTTGCTGTGTTAAAAATAGTAGATACAAGAAATTTAGGTGTCTACTATTAACCAACTGAATCCTTACGAGTTCTGATAAAGCCAGAAATTCAAAAAACTCGTGTCAAGCACATATATATTCATAAAACTAGGTATGTTCAATTTTAAATGGATCCCAAGTATTTGTGAGACTCCTCTTTTATCATTTTATTATTTCATAGTATATAGCAAATTTACTGTTGAAATACTGAGTTTCTTTAAGTAAAAATTATTATTATTTTAAAGCAGGAAAGGTTGGGATAAACTTGCAGGGACGAAAGTAGGTAATAGGACATGAGAAAATATATTTAGTTGCTTCTCTTAAATGTTTATTAAGGATAATGTCAATTAAATGGATTTCTGTGATAGTAGGTATAAATAAAATAAATGTTATCATACAAATAAAAGATTAACTGGAATAATTTGGGAGTGTTAACTGACAAGTGATCAAGCATAAAAGAAAGCCTCTGAAGTGTCTGTTCAATAGTTTCCTGATCTGTTGAGCTTTCTAGAGAGTAACTTCAGTGAATCCTGTAGGTTCTTATACCCTCATGTTATGGCTAGCCATAAAAGTCCTGGTATCTTTTTAAAAGGTAGTGATTCTGAATTCTTTTCAGATTTCTTTGCATATCAAAGTTTTTTTTCTAATTGGTAAGTTTCATTGGATTTCCTCTGATTGTTTCTCCTTATCAACTTTATTCCACTGAGAACAAGCTATCAACAAGTACTGAGTAGCCTTAAGTTTTGAAGAGGCTCAAGAAGAAGGTGGTGGGGCGCCTGGGTGGCTCAGTTGGTTAAGCGGCTGCCTTCGGCTCAGGTCATGATCCTGGAGTCCTGGGATCGAGTCCCACATCAGGCTTCCTGCTCAGCAGGGAGTCTGCTTCTCCCTCTGACCCTCCTCCCTCTCATGCTCTCTGTCTCTCATTGTCTCTCTCGCAAATAAATAAAGTCTTAAAAAAAAAATTAAAAAAAAAAAAAAGAAGAAGGTGGCAAAGATGAAGGGATTGTGCTGTTCACTGGGTGTGTGCATGTTTTTGTGTGTGTATATTTTAAACAAGTCAAAAGACCCTTCTGATTTTGCTTTCTTATCAACAAAACTGGGCTTATGCTATGCCTGCCTCTCACAATGGTTTCATATTTTGATTAAGCATTAAAGATTTGAGAAGTTTGCTTTAGGGTACTAAGGTTACATGCTGGATAAGACAGACAAAATCCTTTGCCCTCATGAGCATATATTCACTAGTTCAGTCAGCTCTAGTAGACTGACATGACACTGGGTAACAGCTCAGAATATAGGCCCTAGAAAATTTTAAAGCCAAACCAAAAATTGGCTCAATGGCTTCTTGGCAGTGTTGTTACCTATCTTCCAGAACCTTTCAGAGAGATCGCAAACCAAGACAGAACTCCCTCGACCATACCAGAAAGCAGGTGTTTGAAGAGAAATAGAAAAAAAAGTCTTGTCCCACACAGGGAACCTGATGGCTGGTAGTGACAAGTGGGGACAGTTTATTGGGAAGGGGAAAGCGTGTCTGTGGGCTCTGTTAGAAATATCTGCGTTGGGTGTTAGGGAGAAGAGTGGACCTGCCAGCCTGTTATTTCCTACCACTGCTCTAAAAAATCTGCTTAATGCCTATGCTGTCTCTCAAGCAGAAAAACTTGAGCTTCCTAACTCAAATCCATATATTAAACACATATTGTTCAATATGAAAAAATACAACATCTCTATCACTCATAAGCATCATGATTTTTTCCCTCTGGAAAAAAGACTTCTATCCCAACTTTCCATATTATAGACTCTTTATGACAGGAATAGATAATGGTAGCATCTTGGTGGGATAAAACAGTACCCTGTCAATGGTGAAACAACTTGGGTAATATATCTGTTGTAATTGTTTTGCTTGCTTCCCTCTCTGAGCATTGGACTGGGCTCCTTGACAGATGAGGATATGTCTTTCTGTATCCCCAATGGCCAGCATAACATCACAGGCAATCAACGAATATATGACGAATGAGCAAATAAGGAAAAGTTGTCATAACATTTATCCTGCTGAGTATGATGGTGGCGATGGGAAGGCTAGGTGTTTTTAGTCATTTATCTACAACTACAGCTGCTGGAAGAAGATCAGTCCAAGAATGTGATTTGTTAGACAAGTCCAGGCAAGAAAACCTTTTCTTGATCTTCTCATTTTCAGACAGACTGGTGATAGCTGGTAAACAGAAACTCGGGATGTGAGAATCTATAGACAGGGCAGTGTTGTGCATCCAAGCAGTTTCAAAAAGCATCCCACCATCAGCAGGCTCTCTTGTCCATTTTCAGGAATTTCCTGCCTATTTTGGGCAGTTTGTCTAGACTCCTAGATCCACAGGCTCAAGGAAGTGTCATAATGAGCACAAACTGGCCAGACGCAAAGGTGAATGTGGTCCCTCTGAATACAAAACACTTTGCCCTTTAATAGCAAAGTAAGTGATTTAATACACTTGCTCCTGTTCTCAGGACACATGAAGTGAATGCTGCGTTTCCTTCTTTAAAAAATCCTTTGTTCATGCTCTAGATGTCATACTTTCATTGGGGCATGTGAATTACCATTTTAAATGAATCGCTCCAGAATGACTCAATTCCTTTAAATATGAATCTGCTATCACCTATTTTTATCAGTTTAGTTTTGTTGTTGTTGTTGTTGTTGTTGCTTTTGTTTTGGTTAATAAACTAAATTGGCTTCACTCCATTCTCTCCTCCTGCTTTACTTTGGGGAGACTTGTTTAGTTGGCCACTTACATGTTCCCACTGTCATGTGTTCAGTATATCTCGGATTGATAAAGGAGCTCCCATCTGCCCCAAGCTTGTCCTAGGCATGGGGCCCTCTGCTCCAAATGCCTGCTGTGCACCTTCTCCATAGGCCCAGACCCTTTTTACTGGAGTTCACAGGATTTTCTCCTGAAGACACTCTTCTTCCCTCAGGTTGCTACTGTTTTCCTCTTTACCACTTCGTCGCAAGTGGGCTCACAGACCTTTAGCCAACCACAGTAACAGCTAACACCAGGAAGTAAATTGTGATCAGATAGCAGACACAAAGTTAGATAGAAGGAAAGAAGTATAAAACAAAATAGGAGTAATTTACAATTTCTAATAAGCCCACCGCTGCCATGGGGATCCTGTTGAGAACAGGGCTGTCTCCACAAATTGAGTGGACTTTTGTCCCACCTCCAGTGTCCATGCCAGTGCTAACGCTTTACAGGTTTAGGGATGAGTGTCTCCCTCACTGTTTTCCTCACTTCTTTTGTCTTGGCACCTGTTCTATTCCTAGAGACCATGATTAAAAATGGAAATACCTACCTTTTCAGCAAAACCCCATCAACCATTCACAAGGATGTGGTCTTATCTAAGGACCCCGGAAGAGATCAATTACTCTCCAATACTAGAGACCGGCAGCAGTATCTTCTAGAATTTCCAGCCATATGCCATTTAGTGTACAATATATCAAGAAAATATGAATAATCTAATCCTGCTTGACATGGATGAGGCCAGTTTATTTTTGTGTGTTTTTCCCTTTGTCTTTTGCAGATGTCTGTATATCCTTTCTGCATTGTTCTCTCAGCTCCTTTATTGCCTAGGAGGTTCATAACTCCACCTTTCCATATATAGAGAGACAAATAATATAGGAAAGGCCAATTTGGGAACAAGTAACAACGAAGCAGTGGCATTTAAAATTCTCCTTAGGAAAAAATATCACCTCCTTTAAAAGATTCAGAAAGAATAAAAGATGTCCCAGAAATACATTCTTCTCTTACCATTCAAATTCAACCTTGTATTATTAGAATTAGCCAGTGAAATGAGAGAAGAAAGAAAATTAGAGGCATACGGATTAGAAAGGAAGAAATAAAACTGTCTTTTTTGGTAGATATCATGATTGCCTACACAGAACATCTCAAGGAATGTATAAAAAAGAGCTCTTAGAACTAGTAGCTGTTATGCGAGATCACAAGCTAAAAGATCATATACTAAAGTTGATTTTATTTCTATATACTAACTCATTGTTAGTATTTGAATTATGTTTCAACTGGAAACTAAATTTAAAAATACTATTAATAATAGTACCCAAAACCCCACAAATCACTGGATAGAAATCTAATAAAATATTCAGAGGATTTTCACGGTAAAAACTAAAAGACACTTATGGAGGAATTAAGATGTTAAAAATGGAGAGAGAGACCATATTTACGCACTGCAAGTATCAATATTAAGACATCAAATCTTCCCAAACTGATCTATAAATTCTGTAAAATTCTATCAGTATTTTTTGTAAATCAACAAGTTAATTTTAAAACTCATTACAGGAAAAAGGAACTAGAATAGTCAAAATAACTTTGAAAAGGAGAAAAAAGTTGGCGGATTTGTACTAACCGATTCTAAGTCTTGCTATAGAGCTGCAGTAATCAAGATAGTGTGGAAGTGACGCAAACACAGCCATAGAGAACAATGAAACAGAAGAGGAAGTCCAGAATAGACTCACACACATAAATGGTCATGTAGCTTTGAGAAAATGACAATTGCTATGCAAAGTGTAATAAATTTAGCGTCAGTCGATTGATCATCATCAATTCTTAACTCTGTGCACATTTCTGGCCAACTCCTGGCCATTAATCATCATCTGTGCTTCTCTTGAATAAACTTACACCAATCATCTTTCCTAAAATGATTAGCATTGCTGAGTCTTTCACATCAGTAACACATGATGCCATCCATTTCCAGCACTGTGTCAGCTTCGTAACACTGCCTGGCCTAGAAAGAGCTACGCTTGTGACCTCTCTGATTATTGAGCTGGATGGAGTACCATGAAAGCAAAATTACACAGCCAGAAATCTAATCATGAAAGCACTTTCGCCAGAGTGAATAGGTGTTTCATCAAGCAATTTCCAAGCCTCTCTAATGTGGTAAAAAAGGGTTACTAATGTAGAACAAGCAAGACAAATAACAAAGAAGGAACAGCATTAAAACCTCATTAATACTGTGAAAGACTCTTAGCTGCTCAGACAGCTAAAACGATGATTAGCTCACACTTCTCTCCTTAAACTTCTTCACATTTCCTATGGACACAATGGTCAGACGTTTCCTTCCTTAAATTAAGTGGATCATTTGCAAGAGTGTCCTTGGTCTAGAGAGACACAGAGCCTTGGGATGGCTAGCGGCAAGAGAGCTCGGTAATGGCAAAAATGTCAAAAGTCTTGACATCTATCACCTGAGGATTTGACTGTGATTGTTCAGATTTCCAGGACTAATGCACCATACTCTTCAGCTCAATTACCTAAATGCTTTTTAAGGATGTGCGATGTTCCTGGAGTACAACTTGATATTGACAGGTCTTAGTTCTTGCCTCAGCTCTGCCATTTAGCATCCATGTAAAATTAGGTGGGTGATTTTTATCTCTCAGGCCCCAGTTCCCTTTTCTTTAACAAAATTTAACAACTTGAATACCTTAGCACTTATTTATTACAAAAATCCATAAAGGCAATAGACTGTAAAAGTAACCTGTAGAGATTTAATCATCTGAAGTATTTTATTGTTCCCAAAAGAGTTCCATGAGAGTTCTCAGGGAAGCCAAGTTGAGAAATAGAGGAAAGGACACAGGGATCAAGAAGCTTGCTGCTGTAACTGCACTGCAGAACGTAATATGACTCAGGGGCAAATGGACTTTTGGTAGTTTTTCCAATGTATGAAAATTATCCACACACACATACACAAAACAGGAGAAAGGATTGCTGGCATCTGCTGCAGGGAGGCCCCAGTGGGCTCACTCCATGGATCAATGGAGAAGGATTTCATGTTGAAAAAATAGGAAGATACCAAAAGATAGACCCAAAAAGAAGCTCTACCTCCTTTGTACATGTAATGGCCATTTCCCCCTCAGATTCAACAATCAGATCAATATGAATGGGAGGTCACGAGGTAAAAAGTTAGAAGCTTTCTTCTCAATACTTCCAAAAGAAGGCAAGTTTCAATTTTTTTTTCAACCAAGGTATAAATATAGGAAGAAAGAATAAAATTCCCTAAGCCCTGGCCAAGACTATAGGATTTTGATTATGATTTTCATGACACAAAAGTTATAAGCTATGTCAGTAAGCAGATAAAAACAACCAAATGTCCTTATTTTACAGAGTAGGATTAATTTTCTTTGGTTGAGGAAAAAACCCAAACTGAGTGAAATTATAAACACAAAATCTAAAAATGTCCTCATGAATTCAAAGAGTAACTAGATTAGTCTTTGAAAAAAATGTTTTAGTCTCAGAATTGAAAGAGAATAGAGAATGAATACTAAAAAAAAGAGAAGGAAGGAAAGATGGAAAGAGAGAGAGGGAGAGAGGAAGGAAGAAAGGAGGAAGAAAGAGGCCAATTGATCTAGAGAAACAAGAAGCATTTTTTGCATTTTAATTATTTAATTATTTTTTAAATTTTAATTTCAGTATAGTTAACATACAGTGTTATATTAGTTTCAGGTGTATAATATAGTGATTCAACAATTCCATATATTACTCAGTGCTCATCAAAATAAATGTAAAATACAAGTATCTAGGAGGTTAAGGGAGCCAAAAATAGAGGAGAATGAGATATATCAAAACTAACTACTGTTCAAGATGGAACTAAGAATAACGAAGCTAATCCAATTGTCATGAGAGTCAGTGGGAGCCCAAGTGATTAAATGGAAGAAAATAGGTGAGACTTTAAAAACAAACAAACAGTACTTTCCCCCTGAGGAAAAATCAGAAGCAGGAAGATATTGAAAGTTTGGCTCTCAAAGCTGTAACTAAGGAGTTAATAGAAATAATTGAGAAGTCTGGAACAGAAATATTCTATTGTTACATAAAACCTTGATGGTTAGATGAGACATATCAAGCTTTATCAGATGAGATTCAAGGTGATGGTTATTTCTGCTGGTGTGCAAATAAGGCAACTGCATGACATCCATCCCCAGCGTGGGTATCAGATTGAATCTCTACAGAAAAGATAAGCCATATGGAAGAATGTCTTGAGAAGAATGCGAATGCATGGGGATACTTCCTGAGTGGAATTATCTGCTTAGGGAGATGGAGGTGAGCCAAATGTATTGGAACAGATGAACTGTCATTTACTTCATTTTTCTTGCTTTAGAGGATATCCACAAATCCAAATATAGAGACGTACACAATCAGAACAAATAGCTTGGCCCTAAAGCAAGCACACAAACAGAATGTAAAATAAATGATGGCACACTGCTCTCATCTAATCAACAGTCATAATACTGCACAAAAAAAGAAAAGCAAAGAAGACAGCATAAAAAGTAGGCTACAATGTTACAAACTGAAGAAAGCTAAATAGGCGAGCTGGTGCAAAATAGAGAGAATTAAAAAATGAGGGCCATAGTCTATAGCTGCAGGAAAATTGTGATATAAAGCAATATGCTTTTGATGACCCTGAGGTGGTATGGGTCATTGAAGGAAACCATATTGGTCTTCACTGGGTCCCTGAAGGCATAAAACTTCTAAAAGCTTAATGTAGCTAAAATGTGAGAAACTATCCCAGGTAATTCTTTTATGAAAGAAAATATAGTATTGGAAGAGGAAATTATAGATCACAAAATTTCCAAAAATAAGACAATAATAGGAATGCAAGGCTACAAGTCTTATGTTATAATATAATATAATAATAATATAGATGTAATAATATAAAGACAAAGGTGAAAAACTAAGAATGTGGTGAATGCAAAACTAAAATATGAATTTGAAAAGTTTCCTTCCAAATATATGTATTGATATATCATTATAATGGGGTAGAGTTAAAGTTATTAGAGAGAGCCCTCATTTAATTCATAATTAAAACTGACTACCAGAGGACGCCTGGGTGGCTCAGTCGTTAAGCGTCTGCCTTCGGCTCAGGCCATGATCCTGGGATCCTGGGATAGAGCCCAGCATCAGGCTCCTTGCTCAGCAGGAAGCCTGCTTCTCCCTCTCCCACTCCCTCTGCTTGTGTTCCTCTTTCGCTGTGTCTCTCTCTGTCAAATAAATAAAATCTTTAAAAAAAAAATCAAATTGACTACCAGAGACATAAGGCTCAAATAGTCAAAACAGTGCTTTTAATCCTGTAGCAATTTATATGTTCAGATAAATCACTTCTAATATATCATCCCTAGAATGCCATATACGATAGAAAACATTGCTTTTTAAATGCATGCTTGAGTTGGTCTTTCATGAAAGGCAAACATTACAAAACAAATTTAATCCAAGGGTTCGAGTTGTAACTGGATCCGGATTTTGACTTTCAGGCCTCTGCTGATCCCAGAGCCTGAGAAGACTGTTAAACTCAGGCTATTCCTCATGTGGGTTTGGGTCTAGAATTCATGCACATTTATGGTCCCTTCAATAAAAATTGCACTGGTGTTACTTGAAAAATTAAATCCTCAGAAGTCTTGATGAAAAAAAATCCAGAAAATTTAGTTAACTTTTCACTGGAGTTAAAGTTGCAGAAGCATAATAGGTACAAATATAATTTCTCTTTAAGACAGTGGGTTCAAATAATTCCAGAGAAATGAGGTTACAGAAAAGTATCATCAAGCCCTTAAAAAAACAAGCCATGGAAGATAGTTCGCAAAATTTTTTTAAAAATCTATATAACCAGACAAGCAAAATGGATGCTTTCTCTCCTATCATATATTAAAATTAAATAAATTTAATATAGCTAAGAAGTAAAAAGGCAGAAGTATTATAAAATAATATGAGGCTGTTGAAACTGAGGAGACAAACTGGAAAAAGAACAGATTGAGTAAAAAATAGCAAAGTGGGGCACCTGGGTGGCTCAGTCGTTAAGCGTCTGCCTTCAGCTTGGGTCATGATCCCAGGATCCTGGGATTGAACCCAGCATCGGGCTCCTTGCTCTGCAGGAAGCCTGCTTCTCCCTCTCCCACTCCCCCTGCTTGTATTCCCTCTCTCACTGTGTCTCTCTCTGTCGAGTAAATAAATAAAATCTTAAAAAATTTTAAAAATTTAAAATAAAATAGCAAAGCATATTAATAATTAGGAAGCTATAAATATTTAAAATATATTAAAATATACATTAATACTGGAATTTAATAACAAGATTAATAGGCTAGACATAACTAAAGAGAGAAATATAGACTATCAAAAGAAATATCTAACATATGTCATGAGAAATAACTCGGAGTAAATTTCACAGACACAAAAATAAGAAAAATATTTGCAGTAAGAATGAACAATATGGAGTATAGAGTGAGAACAAAGAACATGAATCTAAGATTGAGAATTAGAAGTACAAATGAAAGAAAACGTGGGAAGGGACATATGAGAAAATATAATGTCCAAAGATTTCCCGGAATTAATGAAATCTACCAATTCTTACATTGAGGAAGCTCAATAAATTCCAAGCAGAATAAAAAAAGAGAAAAGACACTGACTTCACAACATAACGTATAGGACTGCAAAGATGAAGAGAAAGATGTATGAGTAGAGAATTACTATTAGCAGCCAAGGTACTGGAAAGAGATATTCAAGATCAGCAATAGAAACCAATACAGAAACCAATAATAGAATACCAATATGCAGTAGAATCATAGAAAGAAGAAAGCCCTGAGGAAAAACAACTGTCATTCTGGAATTTTATGTCTACATTTTCTCTGAAGTATGAGAATTACATAAACATTTTCAACCAAAGAAAATCTGAGAGTCCTCTGTCAACAGGCTGTTCTTTACTAAAGATATTTCTAAAGGTAGTATTGAGAAGGAAGAGGATGACACGAGAAGAACAATTTTAGGTGAAATCTTGAAAAGAATACTTTGGAAGCAGATTGGATCTGTGACATAATGTATTTTTTTAAAAAAAGAGGATAGAATATTTATGATTTCCTTTGCTCTTCTAAAATTTTGTCACTCCCTTATCCAGAGATGGTACTTACTTCTCCTCCTTTTTAACTTGAGCAAGACTTGTGATTGCTTTGACAAGTAGAATGTCATGGAAGTTACATTTAATGTCTTCTGATACTAGGTTGTAAAAGTTGATATGGCTTCTAACTGGCTCTGGAGAGACCATATGGAAAGGTCACAAAAAGACAGACAGAAATGCTCAAGCAGTCCCAGTTATTCCTGTCCTCAACTGTTTCCAGTTACAGGCGATTGATGTGTAACAGAGAGAGATTTCAGAAGATTCCAGTCCCAGCCACAGTCTGACTGAAACTTCCCAAGAGAATCTAAGTAAGAACTACCCAGCTAACCCAGCCAATCTTCCAAATCATGACAGGTAATGATTAAATATGTGGTTATTTTGATTCACTAAGATTTGTGCTGGCATGCCACACAGTAATAATAATTGGAAGTTCTTTGCTACCTGACAGGGGAGTAATGCTAAAACATGTGAAAGTGGCTTTCAAGCCAGGTAACAGGAAAAAAATAGAATTGCCTTAAAGGAACTTAGCAAAAGCCTGATGAGTCTCGAGGAGGCTGTCAGTAAGAACCTAAGAGTGAGGACAGTGATCTTAGGACCGTAGGAAATGGGCACTTGTCCTATGGTGACAGGAAGTTTAACAATACTATTACCTGCAGTGACACGGCAAACAGAAAAAGTACCTATTAAACTAGGCAGACAGTTGACGGTGCGGATTGTTTTCTTATGACTGGCTAATAAAATATTAAGAGAAGAGAGATAACCAAGTGAGATAACTGGTAGATAGAAAGGCACCAGGATCTGCATGGACCTAAAATAAAACCGATTCTTATTCTGATTATCATATTCTCAATGTTAAAATGGCTTCTGGGAAGAAATAAAATCCAGGGTGCTGTCAAAGAAAATAGAATTCCATATTCCAGTTAGGGAATGAATAAGTCATGGGAATAAAAGGCACAGCATAAGGAATAGAGTCATTGATATTGCAATGGCGTTACATGGTGATAGATGGTAGCTACACTTATGGTGAGCATAGAATAATTTATAGAGCTGCTAAATCACTAAATTCTATACCTTAAACTAATGTAACACTGCGGGTTAACTATACTCAAGTTTAAAAAAATGTATGTGACAAGATGTGACTTACAACCTTTTGTTGACACCTCAGAAAGATTTAATGAGGTGGCATAAACAGAATTCCATTTAAGGATCTTAACATGTCTTATAAATCTTTTCTGTTAAGCAACAGAATTTCTAAAAGCCTTAAGAACGTTGTCCCTTAGTGACCTTGTAGGAAATCCAAGACAGAAAAGCCATATTTTGAAGAGATTTTTGGGTGTGGGTTTAGTCGAGGGTTCTAGAGGGGAGGGGATGGGGGGATGGGTTAGCCTGGTGATGGGTATTAAAGAGGGCACGTACTGAATGGAGCCCTGGGTGTTATACACAAACAATGAATCATGGAACACTACATCAAAAACTAATGATGTAATGTATGGTGATTAACATAACATAATAAAATAAAAAAATAAATAAAAAATTATGTTGGCAAAACACCACCAATTAGGTCTAAAATGGACAGAGACTGTACAAAATCAGAAAAAGGTCTTTGGATCCTAGAATTATTATTGACAAAACTGACTCAGCCTTAAATATTGTTATTTTTTTAGGGAAAAGAAAAGGATGACTTAGAGGGAAGAACCAAGAATCCAGAGGTTGAAGTTAAAAGCCATTGCATATAGTTCCCAAATAGTAGGCCTTAGTCTGAATAAATGAATCATTTTGGAATTAGTATAGATCAATTTATTCTGGTACCCTGTACTTTTCACAATTTTGAGTGGAATGGCCTATAATTGTTATCATATAACTGTCCCACTATTGTATGTTGGTTGTTTGTGAGGGGTGTGTGTGTGTGCAGATAAATGATATCTTTAGTTTACATAGGTCTTTTTATCAATTAGCTGACTTAAAATTAACTGCATCAGAGAAGTTTCATCTACACATAAAACTTATCTATATTATGAAATCCTGGACCTCAAGCCTTGAGTTTGATATTGTAAAGAGATGAGATATCCTGGGGAAGGGTTGATTTCATTTTGCTGGTAAGAGGGATGTAAATTATTTTGACCAGAGGACAAACTGCGGTATATTACATTTTCCAAAAGTAGCCATGGTGATATATTTGGTTTCACATGGTCTCTTTTCTGCTCCCTATAAGTAGGTAGGACCTACTTCTACTCTTGAAGCTGGATGGACCTTTGTGACTGCCTCAATGAATAAAATGTAGTAGAATTGACATTGCTTGATTTCCAAGACTTCATCATAAAAGACAAAATGGTTTTGGCTTGACATTCTCTCTTTAGGGACAGATGTCTTTGGAGCCTGAGACATCATGAAGGAAATCTGGATCTCTTGATGTTGACATGCTAGAGAGGACATGTTGGAGACATCACATGGAGATCGAAATAGAGTTCCTTCAGCTCCAAGTTCTTTTAGGTTTTCCCTTCCAAGGTACCAGATATGTAATTAAATGAACCTTCAAATGATTCCAGACCCAGCCTGCCTGGAATAGTATGTGGATCAGAGATCACAAAAACAAAACAAAACAAAAACAAATAAACCTATCTAAGTGATAATATTGTTTTTAAAGCCACTAAGTTTTGTAATGGCTGTTATTCAACAAGAGATAATTAGAACAGAGTTAAAGCATGAATCCCTCTCTGGTTTAAAAATGGAATGAAGGGACACCTGGGTGGCTTGGTTGTTAAGCGTCTGCCTTTGGCTCAGGTCATGATCCTGGGGTCCTGGGATCAAGTCCTGCATCGGGCTCCCTGCTCTGCAGGGAGCCTGCTTCTCCCTCTGCCTGTCGCTCCCTCTGCTTGTACTCCATCTCTATCTCTCTGTCTCAAATAAAAATAAAATCTTTAAAAAATAATAATAAAATAAAATAAAAATGGAATGAAAGTACTAATTATCCACCTATTTTTCTTAAGTCAAATATGTAGGGTAAAATTCATATGTTAACATTTAAAAACATCAAAATAAAATTTATATGTGCAGTGCATATATTTATTCATGGTAAAAATCACAAAAGCAAGAAAATCATTAACACAAAATCAAAGATAGTGGTTACTTCTTACGGAGGTGGATACAGTCAGAGGGAGGCTTACCGATGATATTATAAGTATGATGGTTTGTTCAATTCATGAAGCTTGATGAAGGGCAAAGGTTTTTTAAACACTTTTAAAAAGTTTTATATACATTTTCAGTAGGCACACCATTCTACAATTAAGATATAAAAACACTAAAAACAAATCTCCGGCAAAATAAAAATCTCAGTAAATAATAATAATAATAATTGTGATGTACCACCTGGCTCTCCACATCAGAGTAGGTTGGATGTTGGTACAAGGGAGATGAATTCTCATATATCATGGCAGATAGTCAACAAAGAATATTTAAATATCCAAAATTAATCATTTCAGAAATAACATTGTTATCATAGATTTACTAGATGAAATAGTTAAGAACTGCAAAAAGGTGGCTGTTTAAGGAAATAGTAATGGGATGGGGTAGTAAGGTGTGGGGCAGGAATTTTCATAAGCTTTTCTTCATATTTGAATCTCTAACGTCCATTAAATTATGCTTTAAAATACTATAAAGAAAAGGGGCACCTGGGTGGCACAGTTGGTTAAGGGTTCAACTCTTGGGTTAGGCTCAGGTGTGATCTCAGGGTTGTGGGATCCAGCCCTGCATGGGGGGTTAGGCAGTCCATGCTCAGCCGGGAGTCTGCTTGAGTTTCTCTCTGCCCCCCCTGCACTCTCTCTCTCTAAAATAAATAAATCTTTAAAAAAAAGAATAAACATTAACTTTACCAGTGAGTGTAACCATTAGCACATGAGAAAAACAAGATTGTCACAAATGCTATTCTATGAAAGAGGAAGGATTATGTTTAATTGTTTACGTAAATTCTGTAAACATATCATATAACAATTGGTCTCTAGCTGAAAGTTTTCTTTCAATTTCATTTAATTTTAGAAGTTGAAATTCCAAAAGGTTGAAATTCTAAAAGCTGTCAAAGATTTATTGTCTGATATCTTAGCTAGGCTGACCTGGTCTTATGACTTTTTCTGAATACCTTTTACTGTCAGATACATTATGCCTATATATACTAAATGACCGTCAAAAACAGTAATGTGATTCTAAATTACAGTGTGTTTTGAGGTTCAGAAACATCATTTTCTTGGGATAGCTATTGTGGGGGTTAATGACTTGCTTGTTTTTTCCCTTAACCTTTCTTTTGATAAACCTATGTCTCATTTTGATACTTTGGGCTCATTTAAAAAGTGAGAGCAACTTTAATGCACAGTAAAAATTCCTGGATCAGAGCATATCATGTATGAGAGATTTGCTTAAAATCTGTCTGGAAAATATTAAGAATTTTCCCCAGGGTGATTGAAATTTTTATGTGGTTTCTCTCCCTTATTCTATTCATTTTGTGTATTATATTAATCGATGTTCAGACATCAAACATCCTTGTATTCCTGAGATAAACCTCACTTGGTCATGGTGAGAGAGATGCAATATTGCTCATTTTCAGATGAAGACAGAAGGTCACTAGCCATGGACTGTGGGCATCTTTTAGAAAATGGTAAAGGCAAGTAAATAGATTCTTCCTTTGAGCTTACAAAACAGGAACTCAGCCCTGCTGGCAGATGGATTTGATCCAATGAGAATCATATCAGACTTCTGATTTACAGAACTGTAAGATAATAAATCTGTGTTATTTTAAGCCACTAAGTTTGTGGTAATTTGTTACAGAAACAATAAAAAACTAAGACAATACTCCTAGCTGAAATATTTCCCAGGCAATGACAATGATATAAAATTACAATACCCCTAGGTAAGGGGAAATAAAACGATAGAACATGTAATACCTGTGTGCAGCTTTTGTTCATGGCATTTCAGGCAACTTCCCACTGAGAAATTGATTATGGTCTTTAAGCATAATCACCTTGAAAAGTAGGACAGTGAACACATTGCTATATATACCTTTTTATTTTCTATGTGTATTCACGCAACATTAAATCAGTATCTTAGTCCAAATTCAAGCTTATCCTCAGCAATGTATAGAGCACTACAATTTAGGCATTTTAAACATGAGTTAGTATGACCCTACTTAAGCATTTATCTTACTTTTTATTATCTTATTACAGTATTATTAAAAATTATTAGAAAAGTAGGTTGCCAAATCTAAGAGATATATATTGTAGGGTACATTTCTAGCTAATGTACTATTACAGATGGATTTTAGGGAGTACTGAGTAAATCATAATTGCATGCTCATATTTAAAAATGTTACTGAGCCCTTACTATTTGTGAGACCTGAAGAGAACAAAGATGAATAAGATAAAGTCCTAGTCATTCAGTAAATCACAGTCTCTTCTAGCAGGGGAGAGAAACACAGTCTAAATGCAATGTAATATGGCAGTGTTTATGAAGCATATATACATACATAGGATAGGAATAATAAAGGAGTAATACGTACAGGCAGCAAGATGACAAATGATAGGAACTGAAGTAGATAAAGTAGTCAAATGATGAGACAAGGTTATGAATGGCCTCACAACCTAACTAAGCTTGGATCTCATCCTGTAAGCCGTGTTTTCCAGATGTTAGTAATTTGTATACTCTTTTCAGGATGTGTATTATTTCCACACATCAACTAAGTAAAAAGCCCTTTTTCCATGTTCTCTCTGTGATCCTACACATAAATGGATCCACTTCTGTCTCATTCTACGAAATAAATCATAGGCTCATATATCACATACATTTGTAACACACACGTCACACACATGCATATACATAAAGTGGAACTCATATTGAGTGAAATTTTTTACATGCTTTTATGTGTACAAATCATAGTATAGACATTATTATTACTCTGGTTTTGTCTTGCCATTTTTCCAGATTTTCACATTTTTAAAATATTATTGTATATAATATTCATAAAATCCCTAACAATCTTTTATGAAGCTGAAAAAAACATATATAGACTGAAGCCCCAGTTCTTGTTCTCCCCACTGATTACACTGCTTCCTAAACCATCTGGCAAAATAGTGAGGAGGATGTAGAGGCTGAGGGTTGGGTAACTGAGATCCTGGGACTGACTTTTCTGCTTAAAGATGGCAGAAAAATGCTGTCCTGAAATTACTGCTGGATGGAGTGGTATAGACACAGAAAGCTAATAATCTATCCAGACAGACGAGGAAGTCAAACAAGGGCATGTGTGCAAGGCACTGGGTGGAACATCCACGGTTAGGAGAAACATTCGTCATAGGTGAATGAGGGTTTCATTGCACATAAATCCCCTCACTTCAGCCCCCGGAATGCTTGTAAAACTGTCTCAGTGGAACTGAATACAAAAGGAACCTAGCCAGTATTTGGGATCATGGAAATAATCTACCATTGACCAGGACAATGGGCCAATTGACCTGGAAATGCTAGAGGGGATCATGAACAAAACCTAAGTCAGGGTGGGAAGACTGGAAACCAGCGCTGAAAGAGGAACGATGTCTGTAGAGAAGGAGCTCTCAGGAGACTGAAAGCTGATCTCAGCACCAATCAAAGTGGCACATGCTCAGCTTCACCAATTAACAGAGATAACGGTATCTGGGCAAAGAGACATCAAGAATAGAAAAATAGATTATAGCATGAGGTAAATATAGATCTTATGATAGAAAGCCCTGTAACTGGTTAAAAGCGTGGATATGATCTGGATTCAAATTCCTATTTCTCCACATGCACGCTGTGGGATCATCCATCGTACATTGTTTAACCTCTCGAATCTCAAAATCTGGTGTATTAAGCTGTAAAACCATCATATTAATAACATAAACTGCAAATATAGCTGTGCAGATTAAATGGGTTAATATAATTAAAGCAATTAGCAGAATGTTTGAGACATGGCAAATACCGGATAAATGCTAGGGATGACAACTCATGATCATGATTAGAAATAATGGCCCCAAGGGTGCCTGGGTGGCTTAGTCAGTTAAGCGCACGACTCTTGATTTCGGCTCAGGTCATGATCTCAAAGTGGTGAGATCAAGTCCCAGGTTGGCTCCGTGTTCAGCACGGAGTCTGCTGGAGATTCTCTCCCTCTTCTCCCTGCCCCTCCTCCTGTTGTGCACACCTGCTCTCTCTCTCTCTCTCAAAATAAATTTAAAAAAAAAAATCTTAAAAAAAAAAAGAAACAATGGTCATAATGGCAGGGAAAGGAGTTAACTGATGTGGTGGGGAAAGCGTGAAATCTCAGAATAATAATCATATCTAATTCAGAATGAGTGTCTTCTAGATCTCAGGTATCATTCTAAGTTCTTTGTGTTTATTAATTCATTTAATTCATATAGTGCCTCTGTAGTAATTGCTACTGTCTCTTCTATTTTACCAGTGATGGACATAAGGTACAGGACAGTTGGAGTAGCTGAAATTAGAGAGCGAGTAATAGAGCTGGATTTCACATGTAAGTTTACAGTCCTCATACAGCTGTCCATGATGGTGAGCTGCCATGAGAAACTATGTTGAGTGGGAACTTAAAAAATTCTAATAATTATTACTGAAGAAACTTGAGGGACACCTGGGTGGCTCAGTCAGTTAAGCATCTGCCTTTGGCTCAGGTCACTATCCCAGAGCCCTGGGACTGAGTCCTGCATCAGGCTCCTTGCTCAGTGGGGAGGCTGCTTCTCCCTCGGCCTGCTGCTCCCCCTCCTTGCGCTCACTCTCTCTGACAAATAAAAAATCTTAAAAAAAAAAAATAAACGTGAATATGATGACACCTGAAGAAACAAGGATCAGAAACAATTTCTAAAGAGAAGAGTCACTATAGAAATCTGAGCAAAGTTCTCAAAATCCAAACTTTGCCAAAAGAAAAAAAAAATCCCACAGGTTTCAATAGATTGTCCATGATAAATTTCTCAACAGTACCCAAAGAATCCAGCCAATCACACTATACTGATTAAATAATTTATTATGCTGAAATACAGAAAATGACTTTATAGTAAAATTAAAATTAAATGGAAATTATTTAAAAAATACTGTATAAAGGAAGCAAAATGAAGAAAGCTTAACTTTATCAAAAATTTTTGTATAAAGGACGTGAAATGAAGAAAGCTTAACTTTATCAAAAATTCCATATATGTGTGTGTGCATTTTCATACATCATTCTCAGAAAACACAGCAGAAGTATCAAAATTACAGCAAAAAGTTAATTTTAGCATCAGACTCTTAACAAAGGAGAATAAATGAATTGGGTCCCCAGAGAACTTTCCTCTCACTTTCTGTGAAGTGAATTTCAAACTTGAAAAAACTTGTAAAAAATATGGGAGAAGGTCTTAAACATATATACTAAGAAATCTTAAATCATTGTATTTCTCCACATATCATTGTTCTGACAGTAATATTGTTTTAGAAATCCTAGATTTACATTAGTTTTTAGAAATAAAACTCTATTTAAATAAAATTATATGAGACTCCCCAGTTAGCTTTAAATAGAACTTTCTGTTAAAGTAGTAGTGTGGATCCCAGATCTTCTCCTTTTGCACTTTCTTCTCACCCAGTAGGTCACAGAAAGAACGTAAATGCATTTTTTGAAACAATCCAGCTCCAATTAAAATAAATACAATGAATTTCCATGTTCTAACATGGAAAATTGTCTTCAGCATATCAAATGAAAATACATTTTGAAGAGCAATACATATAATATGAGCTTTTAAAAAATAAAAATGGCAAATGGAAGGGTGTATGTGTATGTGTGAGTGTGTCTAGAAAACTGACAGAACATTTATTACAATGTTAACAGTGGTTGCCTTAGGGAAGTAAGTTACAGAATTTATTTATTTATTTATTTTATTATTTTTTTAAGATTTTATTTATTTATTTGACAGAGAGAGACACAGTGAGAGAGGGAACACAAGCAGGGGGAGTGGGAGAGGGAGAAGCAGGCTTCCCCGCGGTGCAGGGAGCCCGATGTGGGGCTCGATCCCAGGACCCTGGGATCACGACCTGAGCCGAAGGCAGACGCTTAACGACTGAGCCACCCAGGCGCCCATAAGTTACAGAATTTAAACAGCACACTTTTGTATTGTTTCAACTGTTTACAGTGGAAAATGTATTACTTTATAATAAATACATAGTTTTAAAAGAAAACACTGCTCCATGCTGTCACAGTGATGACTTAAAAATAGATATTTACTTATACTCTTGTTCAATATAAGTCAAGTTCAAATAACCTAGCAGCAAGCTCTTGAGGTCTAACTGAGGAATGTTATGCAAATCCCACGCATACTTTTTGCCTGCCAAAATACCCTGTCTTTTTGAACAGTAGTGCTCAAAATCTAGGTTCAGCTCCCTTTGACCCCAAAGATAAGAATTTTAGTCAAGATGACAATTCTTGAGATCAATCATTGTCACTTTGCTCATGGAGAGAACAGTATCCTCAAGAATTACATGAATTAATAGAACATATTTAAGTAAGGGTAGGAACATTTTTTAAACTGTGTTTTAAATGATGATTTCACCTTATAATTACCAGCTTATTAGAACTCAGGGAAATAAGAAATACAGGATCTGGCAAAAAAAAATTCCCTTTAACTCTGCATGTTCGTTCCTTAGCTTCAAGCCATAGAATATAATAGAGCAACTAAAAAAAGTGTTGAGTACAGTCACCTTATACTTACAAAATCATGATATTTTATATGTCACAGATAGAATGTTAAATTTTTCCTTGAAATAATATCTCTTAATTTATTTATTTTATTTATTTTTATTATGTTCAGTTAGCCACTGTATAGTGCATCATTAGTTTTTGATGTAGTGCTCAATGATTACATATAACACAGAGTGCACATCACAACATGTGCCCTCCTTAATACCCACCACACTGTTACCCCCTCCCCCCACCCCTCTCCCTTCTGAGACCCTCAGTTTGTTTCCTGGGGTCCATAGTCTCTCATGGTTCATCTCCCTCTCTGATTTGTCCCCCTTCAGATTTCCCTCCCTTCCCCTGTAGTCCTCCATGCTATTGCTTATGTCTCTTAATTTACTTATGAACTTATATCCCCTTTCAAGTCATCTATAAATGGTGTACCCTAGCAAAAGTAATATAAAGGAAGATGGAGGTGTCACAGATGAACGTTAAGATAGCTTCGATATAAATCTGTCAAAGTGAAACAAATGGACTGATACTCATTCACAAATTCAAGTATTCATTTCTAATTATTTACTGACTAGATGTGCTACACTATGCTAGTTATCGAGTTGACCAACAGAACATGTCCAAATCTAAAAAGAACCTGCCTTTTACTTCTATCTTTGGTATCTAACCTTATGCCTGACATCTAGTATCTGGTACAACAGTTTCTTGTCGTTGTTGTTGTTGTTGTTGTTGTTATACCTAATTAAATTCAACTAAATTTATTTGAATTAAATGCATACATCATGGCTACTGGTCTCCAGTATCTCAAAACATAGAGAATCAAAAATATATTTAAATCACAAATGAGATAGTCCTATATAAGCAAGCTTGGCCACCAGATCTCAGAAAATCTGACTTCGATAATGATGATGCCTTGCTCTCCTAACCCACATTACCAGCAGTAATTGGTCATACCTTTAATGAGGCTTCTGCTTCTTTGTTTCCCAGCCTCTAAAATTAGGTAATTATTTGAAACCCAGTAACTGAACTCATAGACTTCCTATGTATCCAAAACTAATTCAAATTCTGGTTGCATGGCTGTACCCACAATAATTCCACTTGAAAAACTGACATCATGATAGATTTGGGATTTGGAGGATGAAGGGAGAAGTTGGTAACTTTTCCATCAACACAAGAAGAAGAAAGAATGAAGAAGGCAAATGAGGAGTTACATATTCCCCTACTTAGCCTAAAGGACTCGTTTCAAGACATATCGAAGAGGAAGGTCATGGCTGGTGGCTAACCAATATGAACTAATGGAAAGGTTTTTGAGACTCACTCCAAGTTATGCTACCAATTCAGAATGGCTTTACCCTGCAGAGTGACATTTCTATATGACACTTATGGCAGAGGGTACAGTCACTGCCATGGCTGATGGGTGGACCAAAGTGGGGAAATGTGAGCTGACTTATTTTTGGCTTGTGTGTTTCTGACTTCATAGATCTGCCTGGCATAACCAAGGAAGACTAAGGATTTTGGTGGGGTGGAAAAGCTGAGGCCCAGCCTGAGCAGCTGAGAGCCAAATGCTAATGTGCTCTAATCTTACCAATAGGTTGAAGATGCAGATCATGAACACTGATATTACCCACATACTCCTACTTCCCTGCAGACTATTTACTCCCTGGGTCCTAGCTCACCCATCACACAATATTTAGTTCCTGATCATGTCTTTTGAACATTTATTTTGGGCAAAAATATTCCTTAGGAGAAATAAAATTTAGAGACATTATTGGAAAAAAAGATAAGTCAATTTTATCACTTAGTAGGTTTGAGTTATTTTTTTTTAATAACCTGGGCTTTGCAATAAAAGGAAAATATAAAGTGTCCTTGGGGTCTAGAAAGACCCAAGTGTTTAGACCATTTCTAGTAAACATCATTCTTCAGAATTCTGAGGGTGTAATAGATTTCAGGTGAATAAGATCCAAATAATACAAGGGAAAGAATGATAATGAACTTATAAGTGGTCTTCCAGTCTGTTTATTTAGAGATCTTCTTTGTTTTTTTTTTTTTAAAGATTTTTTTTTTAAATTTATTTATTTGACACAGAGAGAGCGAGCACAAGCAGGGGGAGCGGCAGGCAGAAGCAGAGGGAGAAGCAGACTCCCCACTAAGCAGGGAGCCTGATGTGGAACTCGATCCCAGGACCCTGGGATCATGACCCAAGCCGAAGGCAGACGCTTAACGACTGAGCCACCCAGACGCCCTAGAGATTCTCTTTCTTCTTATGAAAAAAACTACGATTAGTCAATGAAAACTATAGGGGATAAAATATGTACATAAAGAAATAGTAATAAATCTTATCCTGAGAATAAAAACAGAGATTACCTCGTCAATTTTGTAAATTTGCTACATTTGGAACACTCAACTCTGCTATTATGCAACCTCTCTGGATGATTCATTCATGTATTTAAAAAGAAAAAAAACACATTTGGGTAGCTATATTTTAGTCATGCACCATGGTACTTAAAGCAAAACAGACATTCTCTACACAAGGACGTTATAATCCAAAAAGAGAACTAAACTTTAAAATAATAGCCACACTTAAATTGTGAAATTAGAATTGTGTTTGAAAAAGGTAGGATGCATAGTTCATATTGCAGTAGGGAAATTTGATTCCTTCAGATAGAGGAGGGGTAATGGAAGGAATGGAATATTTGAGCTGAAAAATGAAGGCATTGATTATTAATATTTGAAAAGGAGAAAAAATCATGCAGGCAGACAATCAGAATCTACAAATCCCTTGTAGGTGTAATGAGCAAAAAAACACCTGTGGATGCAATCAAGCAGTTGACAAAAAGAAGACTAGAGAGGGTCAACTGAGACATCGATTCTAGAAATCATTCTCCTGCCACTGATTGTGACTTCGGTAGCTGGTGCTGTAAAGAAGCTATTGCATAGAATATCAATTTAGCTTTTTGAGCTTCCTGGACACATATTGTGATCTTGACAGCCTTAGTAACCTTTTAGTCAACTGTCTTAATTTTACTCACAGCAAAGTCTTCTTTATATTACATACAACAGAATAACCTAAGGACAGAATATGTGAATGGCTCCACCACATACGAACTTCATAAGAACCATATAAACAATGGAGCTTCACTAGATTTCAAGAATTTGAAATCTATATTTGAAACCTATATATTTACTAAAACAGTGATTAGCTTTCTTACTCAGCTCATAAACGTGCAAGCAGTATGAGAAAGATGATAATCAGCACAGGTGCATAGTCAGCACTGATTAGATGCCACGATGATCACCTCCACAGTAAAACAGTAAGCTTCCATTGGTGGTTATTATCAATGTCACCTAATATGTTGTCCTGGTGAACATCTTTATGATATTGAAGCCCATATGCTCACTAGGCCAAGCTTTGCTCAGAGTTTCATGTTCTCTATTTCCAGATTTAACTTCAGTCTGAACATTATAGGGGCAAAGGTGACCTGCAATATTAGTCTCCTGGGAGGAGGGGCTTCCTCTGTTCATTCACTGCAGCATCCTTAGCTTCTAGGACAAGGCCTGCACACAGTGGTCCTTAAACGACATCTGTGGGAGTGACTAGCTTCCTTTGAATACTTTGGTTATGTAAGTGACATGGGAATCTGACATATGGGAGAAGTGACATCTTTAGTGTAAATCTGCCTTTTAAATATTTTTAGATAAAAATGAACATAAATAGATGGCTAGATATTGTGATCCTATACTTGACTTTGAAGACTACAAGTTTAGTCTAAAAGGAAGACTAACTGAGGCTTATTTCCTACCTACTTACTGATTTTACTTATAATTCTGATTTTAGCAAGATTTTTCCCCCTGCATTGAAATCAGACTTGTCTATCCCTTCAGAAATTTTCATTATCCCTGTAGGGTTTAGTTGATGTGATTACCATATCAGAACTAACATAATACCCCAACATAAATCATACACATAGAGCAAATGAGGGGTTCTTTTCTTTTTTTTTTTTAAGATTTTATTTATTTATTTGACAGAGACAAACACAGCGAGAGAGGGAACACAAGTAGGGGGAGTGGGAGAGGGAGAAGCAGGCTTCCCGCAGAGCAGGAAGCCCGATACGGGGCTCGATCCCAGGACCCTGGGATCATGACCTGAGCTGAAGCAGATGCTTAACAACTGAGCCACCCAGGCGCCCCAGAGGGGTTCTTTTCTTATATAAATGTCCCATGGTTTTCCTGCTTTTATTAACCTTTCCTTTTTCTATAACCTCTCTATAACATAAGTTGATCTTGGGATTTTTTTTTTACCTACATGTCAATGGCTGAATTAGTTTTGTGTGCATGTAAGCAGATCTAAAGCCTGAAGCTAAAGGCGTATACCTCTGAAAATGGATTTCAAGTTCTATCAGTCCAAGATAAGTATTTATGGACTAGAAACTGTCATACAGTTATCTAGATCTTCATATCTCTACATAGAACTGGTCTTGAATCGGGAAAAAAAAAGAAACAAATAATAACATGCATCTTCTATAATTACAACAATCCTTTGTAACACTGTATTAAAGGCACTAAACGGAATGGCAGAGATACATGGACCCTTATAACTCAAATGTGGAAAGGAAGGGACAGAAAGAAGGAACTTAACATAAAGTTTCATATCCAATTAGTAACAACAATCAAAAAAGACTAGAACACTTGTCTCTAGTACAGAGTCCTTGGAATTTTTCAGTCTTCTTGTGATACCAAGTCTTAAAACTCATATTATCTTAAAATATGAAATATGAATTCAACAGCAAGAAATATGAATCTAAAAAAAATTCAACACTGGATGATCAGAGAGGCATGGAATAGATGTAGGCCCAAATAAAATAAAAATCAGTATTAATGTATATTTGCATTTTAAACCTTCTCTCTGTTAACAAATAATCATGTTTCATTGTAATTATTAATATGTCATTGCAAGAAAGGTATCACATATGATTTTTATAATCATATCTATAATTATATATGGTTCATAAAATTGTGACATCCATGAAATAGAATATCAATTGTAATATGCCTTTTATTTGTTACACAATTTTGGAGAATCGACTCAATTAGTTTTCATGATTAGCTCCAAAAATTGAATTCTGCAAGTTATAGCTCAATGTGTAATGGGTGACTTAATGGATATCTTAAAACAATAATTTAAACAAAATAAAACTCTGAAAATGAAGCCACTGACGTGCAACATATTAGAAAGTAAATAGGTGATTATTTTAGTGAGTATAAAACTAACAGAAAAAAGAGAAAGAAATTAGATCATGAAGCTAGGGAGGTTTATTTTCAGTATCTCTGTCCTGTCTATCCTAAATTTCATAGAGCATTTTATTATCCTTTCTAGTTCCCCACCTAGCCTGGGCTCTAATACTGTCCTTTAATTCATCCTATACCATATAGCAATAAACCAAATGTATTTAATATATTTTTCTTTATTAACTTATAAGAGTTTTAGCAACTTCCTGAATTACCCATATTGTGTGCTTGAATTTTTTAAGAAGACAATGTTTAATCAAAATAAATATATACTGGTAGAATTTCAATTCTGTGCCAGGTTTTTGAAGGGGAAAAGGAACTAAGGTTTTTGAGCATCCATTATATATGAATGACAAGCTACAAGGTAATTCATGTCTAAAATTTTATTTAAATTTCGTATCAATTCTGTTGAGGTAGGTGTTATTATAGGTGAGGGTATTGAGACTTTAATAACTTAGCTTACCTGCATAAGGTAATGAAAAAATATTTCATATTTTAAGATAATATGACTTTTAAGACTTGGTATCACAAGAAGACTGAAAAATTCCAAGGACTCTGTACTAGAGACAAGTGTTCTAGTCTTTTTTGATTGTTGTTACTAATTAGATATGAAACTTTATGTTAAGTTCCTTCTTTCTGTCCCTTCCTTTCCACATTTGAATTATAAGGGTCCATGTATCTCTGCCATTCCCTGTTTAGTGCCTTTAATACAGTGTTACAAAGGATTGTTGTAATTATAGAAGATGCATGGTCTATTTGACCTCAAAAGCCATGCTCTTTCTCATACATGAAATACTTTATTTATAGCTTATTTTTGAAGTGTGCATAACAAAAATGAGTGACTAATATTTCTGAAAATTATGTTCATTATAAACAGGTAATGTAGGCAGCCTAGCTCTTTAGATAATTATTTTTTTCTTTATGATTAAGAATCATTTCTGCTCACTGTAAAAAATGGGAAGTAAGATTCAGTTGATATAATTTGGTTCCTTCTCAATGCTTTCTATGTTAGAAGATGGTAACACCAGTCAGAAACCAAAAACCTAGAAGTCACTCTTGTTTTCTCCTCCTTCCTCATCACCATTATCCATTACAAGTTCTAGAGCATAGATCTTTAAAGTATGTCTGGAAATGGTCAATTAGTTCCCTTCTCTGCTCTCACACCCACCGGGACAACTGCAACCAATGGGTCTCTCTCATCTAATCATGCTCTCCTGTTCATTCTCCTCTCAGCAGCCAGACTCATATTTAATAAAACAAAAACCAAGTTGAATTACATCACTGCATTTTTGTTAACAGGAAATATTAGGTACTTGGTAGGAAAATACTCCATTGATGTTTTTATTTGAATTTCATCTTTAAACATAGGGGTGAAATGGAAATTGTATCTTATTTTTTATGATTCTATGGTTATATCCTATGTACGTTTATGCATTTTGATCTTTCTATATTTTTTATCATTTGCGTAAACTTCTTTTATATAAACCTATGTGTTTGCTACCAGTTCTGTTTGTCTTTTAACTCCATTTATGACTTTTTGACATGCAGAGTTTCTTAGCATTTATGTGGACAAAGGATTTCCTTGTGGGGGGTGTGTGTTTGTGTGTGTGTGTGAGTGATGGACTTAACACTTAAAAAAATCCTTTCCCATTAACTCAGTTGCACAATTTATATTTTTTTTACATTCAATGGTTCTAATTTTGTTTTTAGATTTCAGTTGTCTTTATAAATGTTGCACTTAAAGTGTTAATGCAATTCATAGGTATTTTAATTACCTGCTGCAACATTTTAATAATTTTCACATCAAAATTTATTTCAGAGATAAACATATCCTAGTAAAATTTTCATGTTTATTTTACTAAGTATCTTAAAGGATGACAGTAAAATGATACTTTTAAGGCTTTGGCAGGTAAATGATTTTGAACTGCTTGCATTGTTAGTATTTTACTTAGGATTTGTGCTTCCAAATTCTTAAGGGTAGGATTCTTACTTTGTGGTTTCTTTGTCGGATTTTATGCCAGTATTCATGCCTCTCAATAAATTTATATCAATTTTCATAATTGCCTAGGCTAAAACTTAACTGAAATTTTAGGAAACACAATTTTCTTTACCCCTTACACAGACAATTATACCTTACCATCATGGAATAGGAAGGTACAGCCTTTGAGAACTCAAAGAACAGAAATAAGGGAACTAGTGTTGTATTAATTCCATTTCTACGTCTTTAAATTTTGTTGTATTAATTCCATTTCTACGCTTTTAAATTTTGTTTACCATAGCAATTAGCAGTACAGGTATGGAGTTGACAAAAATGTGAACATTGTTTAAAAAGAACTATACTAACATAGTATATGTTGCGGTAGAAAAGGACAGTCTTATATTCTTCAGTAAAATGTGAAGAAATCAAATGATGCTTTAACTTTCTTGCTATGTACAGAAAACTATTACAAAAATCCAACTTATTACTAAAATTCGTGTTGGAAAAATATTGTTCCTCTAGAAAAAAATCTGAATTTTCAAACCCAGGGCTTTCTATTTTCTCATTGCAAGTTGTATTTAATAGCATATTTCATTTTTTAAAAGATTTTATTTATTTACTTGAGAGAGAGGGAGAGAGGGAGCTAGAGAGCAGGAGTGGGGGAGGGGAGGCAGAAGCAGACTCCCTGCTGAGCAGGGAGCCCAATGAGGGGCTGGATCCTGGGACTCCAGGATCATGACCTGAGCCAAAGGCCGACTCTTAACTGACTGAGCCACCCAGGCACCCCAATAGCATATTTTAAAAATAAAATAAGATATCTCAGGGATACAATTTTACCACTACAGCATATTGCTGTGATTTTTGCATAGCTTTTGAATAGTTTATATGTAGCATGGGAATTATACTCTCTTTAAAAGTTTCACGGAAACCAGAATTAAAATCTCCTGGGTTTATAATTGGTCATTATTGGAGATAATCCTTGGATAAAGTTTCAAACAATCCCATATTGCTTTTCCCACAAAGTATTTTATTTCTTCATTTGATGATTTTTTTCCCAGAAAAGTGTTATCTAAGATTTTTGTATGTACTTGCACAAAGATGTACATGTTATTCTCATATCATTCATTGCCTCTGAATCTGTTATTTTATTTCCTTGTTATTTGGAATATTATTTTTCCTTCCTTCTACTCAGATCCAGAATGCAGTCACCATTAACATCCTTACTTCTGATAGTCTCATTGATGGGTTCCTTGTATCATATTCATACAGATATTTTTCACATTAGTGCCTTTTTGTTTAATAATAAAAATACTATTTTTGCTTAGTAGTAAAAAATACTCTTTTTATTTTTGACATGATTTTTAAAACTTTGAGCTTTGTTTCTTTTCAAGAACTCTTTTTATTTTTTGTCTTATGTTCTGACTCAAAAGCCAGATGTATTTAGGCTTCCTCTAGTCCAAAGATGGTGACATATCCAGGTTTATTATAGCCTCTTCAATATGATTTATAAATGGAATAATCTGTATATTTTTATTTCTTTTATTTGAACACACTAATTATAATAATAATTTCAGGTGTGGAATTTAGTGATTCACCACTTACATACAACACACAGTGCTCATCACAAGTGCCCTCCTTAATACCCATCACCCATTTAGTCCGTCCCACTGCCCACCCCCATCCAGTAACCCTCACTTTGTTCTCTAGAGTTGAGAGTCTATTTTCTGGTTTGTCCCTCTTTTTTTCTTTTTTCCCCTATGTTCATCTGTTTTATTTCTTAAATTCTATGATATGAGTGAAATCATATAGTATCTGTCTTTCTCTGACTGAATTACTTTGCTAGCATAATACTCTCTAGCCCCATCCACGTCATTGCCCAATGGAAAGATTTCATTCTTTCTTATGGCTGAGTAATATTCCATTACACACACACACACACACACACACTTTACTTATATAGTAAACTCTTAAGTGATACAGAAAGTAAAAAAAAAAAAAACAATAAAATTTTGAGCAAGAGAGAGAGAGGGAGGGAAAGAGAGAGAGATCATGCAAGTGAAGGGAGGAGCAGAGAGAGAGGGAGAGAATCCCAAACAGGTTCCACACCCCATGCAGAGCCCAACACGGGGCTCAATCCCACGACCCCGAGATCATGACCCAAGCCAAAATCAAGAGTCAGGCAGTTAATCAACTGAGCCACCCAGGCGCCCCCAGAAAATAAATATTTTAATTAAAGAATTATGATATTTATCACATCAATGTGGATCAAATTTTTAAAGTTATAAAGTAGTTAGCCTTAAGCATTTGTGGAAGATAATTTTAAAAATACTATGCTACCATCATCAAGAGATTAACTCCACGTTGGGTCATTTGGCACATCTGGAGGGGCCTGGGCTTTGGAACCAGAAAGACATTGGTTCAAATTCTGCTTCCATTACTCTTCAGCAGTTTGTCTGTAAATAGGGATATTGATCCTGATTTGGATGTGGAGAGGGGTAAAGGAGATGTTGTATGCAAAGTGCCAGGCACATGGCAACAGTAGAATAAAAGTTAATTGCTGCCCTCAAACTTTATTTGATAATTCAGGAGACATCATAATAGCGTTAAATCATGATAAAAATCCTAGGCAAAAAGGGGTAGGAGGGAGTAGAAAATAAGAAGACAGTTTTTGGTTTTAAAAGGCTGGTTACCAGTGTTTTTGACATTTCGCAAAACAAATTAGAGTAAAGCCTAATGTGAAATTGGTTAAATTGTGCATGATTTTCTATCTGCTCCCCCCAGAGATCAGTGCTGTAGCGTGCTGCACTTTCCTGAGGGCTGTAATCCTAAATGGAAACTAGTTACATCAAAACAAAGTGAGACTTCGAAATGACTCAAATAGAAATGACTGGAATTGCTTTATTTCTTTTTTTTTTTTCATTTTTTTATTCTTATGTTAATCCCCATACATTACAACATTAGTTTTAGATGAAGTGTTCCATGATTCATTGTTTGTGCACAAGACCCAGTGCTCCATGAAGAATGTGCCCTCCTCAATACCCACCACCAGGCTAACCCATCCTCCCACCCCCCTGGAATTGCTTTATTTCTTCTGACAGTAAGTTTTGTACATTTTTGGCACACACAGCTATTATTAGAACAACAGGATTTAGAACTAAAGGAGGTGTTTTTATTATTTATTTAAACATTCAAAAATTGTAAGATGCTTTATTTTCCTGTTTGTTCAGGTATACAATGTGTCCCATATGCTACGGGAGTCATTTTGTGAGTTTGAATAAGTCACTAAGTAGCCTCAACTTTCAGAACTGTCTGGAATCATACTACTTAGAGTAGGATCTTGGTTAATAACTTATCAGATATAGAACCTTAGGCAAGATACTTAACTACTTTGTGTATCAGTTTGTTAATCTTTAAAAGAGTGGTAATTGTAGTCCTGACCTCAGAAAACTGTTGTAAAGTTTAAGTGCAGCACTGTAGTGCTAAGAACAAAGCTTGGCCCAGAATGGGTGATCAACAGTTGTTAGATGTTATTTCTTCCCTTGAAATAACAAATCTCCAGAACAATCTCTAACTTTAACATAAATTTTCTAAGATTCTAATTCAGCTTTACCTTTTCCCTCCATAAAATATTTTATAATGCCTGTGTTTTAAACTCCAAGTTAGTTGTTATGTTTGCTTAAATCCTTTACTTGAATCTGAATTTCACATTCCATATTTTTGTATGAAACTTGATCCCCTCTTACAAATGTCATTGATTTTACCTCCTAATGATGTTAATAAAGATACACAACCACAATGTCCATTATCACAATACATATAATTAATCCATTCTGTCTCAAATGCCTTGATATATGGTGAGTTCTGTTTGAATTTATGAATTACATTCTTTTACCTTATTCTCCCTTAGAGACTAACTTGCTTTATGGTGTTTTACATAAGAGAACAAAAAAACAGAAGTTATTTGTCATCTCTAAAAGATATTTTTTTTTGATTTTCACCTTCCCACCTACATTTATACTAATGGTGAGAAGAGAAAGAGAAAGAAAATGGAAGGGGAGGATTATGTCCTCTCCAATGATTCATTCATCATTGATGAATCATCAAGATTCTCCCCCAGGTGTATACAGGCAGATTTGAACAGATTTGGGTGTCTCAAAGACAGATAAGCGATTCAGACGTCAATGAGTTCTATCTTGTGCTTGTTATTATTTGTGTGCCTTTCACCACCATTCTGCTGGGTAAAACTCTGTCACATGAATTTTCTTGAATCCAGCTGTTGAAGCCAACAACCTCTTCTCCCTATCTGTGATAGCCATGTTTTTCTCTGTCTTCTGGGTTCATTGCAGGATTTTATTTTATTTTATTTTATTTTTTTAAAGATTTTATTTATTTATTTGAGACAGAGAGAATGAGAGAGAGAGCACATGAGAGGGGGGAGGGTCAGAGGGAGCAGCAGACTCCCTGCCGAGCAGGGAGCCCGATGCGGGACTCGAT
Organism: Mirounga leonina; assembly: GCF_011800145.1. Classification (NCBI taxonomy): domain Eukaryota; kingdom Metazoa; phylum Chordata; class Mammalia; order Carnivora; family Phocidae; genus Mirounga; species Mirounga leonina. The sequence goes on from NW_023270418.1 coordinate 4,583,840, forward strand.
CCCGGGACTCCAGGATCATGACCTGAGCCGAAGGCAGTCACTTAAACAACTGAGCCACCCAGGCGCCCGCATTGCAGGATTTTATATTATCATCCTTTCTCTGGACAAGTCCTCATTTAATGCTTACCATTTTTAGCTACTTCCCTTTGCTGCCATTATTTTATGTCATTTAGGGAGAAATTCCAGTATATTTGTATAGAATTTGTTTCAGTCCATCTCCACTTAAAAGTAAAATTTCCACTATGCTTCAAAACTAGAGATGCAGTCATTGCAAAATTAAACAATTAGAATGATAAAGATGAATATTTCTCCCAAAGTCCTTTCACAAAATATTGATGTCTTAGAATTCAGTCTTTATGCTTATTGTTTTAAAATGCACTGGCTGAGGGGCGCCTGGGTGGCTCAGTTGGTTAAAATGCACTGGCTGAAGCTAGTGAGACTCACGTAAGAAGTCTGAATGTGTGTGTTTCTTTTGCACATGACATGCCAAACACCCATTTTAATTCTGACATTTAGCAATTCTGATATGATGCAATCTTGGGTTGCAGAAAAAAGAAACACATAAAACATTACATATCAAACTATAAAGATGATAACTTTTCACTCCAGTGTCTATTGCACTGAAACTCTAGTTTCTAATCTCATTTTAGAATTAATAATTAAAATCCATTTAGTTCCATATATTTAAATTCTAATTACGAGAAATAACTTCCATCAGGTTACGGAAATATGTATAAAATAATATTAGCTTAAATTTATTATATAATTGAGTTTATGGAATTTATTAGCCTGAGATTTTACTGTGTCTTGGCTTATTCTTTACATTTTTGTATTTTTGATTTGTTTTTGTTCGTTTTATTTATTTTTAAAGTTTTCATTTAAATGTTTTATTTGTTTTGTTGGTTGCATGCAAGTAGGGGGGTATGAGAACTTGTGTTTTAGAAGTGTATGTCAATAACACAGTTACATTTAAGAGACAGTGAGACAGTTCCTAAGATTATGGGCTCCCTGTTGAATGGTGTGGGAATGGAATCAAAGCTGCTCAAAATCTGAAGTGTTACATTTCCTTATTTGTTAAACAACAGCTGTATGTCTTTCTTTCCCCTAGATGGCATGCTAATTTTTTATAATTCTAGGTATTTATCATCTATCAATTTTGGGTATGGGTAAAGAACTCAAACTCTAAAACACTGGATTGAGGGGTGCCTGGATAGCTCAGTGGGTTAAGCGGCAGACTCTTGACTTCAGCTCAGGTCATGATCTCAGGGTCCTGGGATCCAGTCCCACGCTGAGCTCTGCTTGAAGATTCTCTCTCCCTTCTCCCTCCCCCCTCCCCCCACTCACACACACACACACACACACTCTGGCTCTCTCTGGAATAAATAAATAAATCTTTAAAAAAATAAAAAATAAATAAAAATAATAAAATATTGGGTTGAATGTCACAGTCACTGAGATACCACAAGAAAAATAAGTGAGGACCTTAAAAAGCAAAAATGCTGATACACAGATCAAGATGGAAATGTGACTCCTCCTGAACACTTCCTGGGTATAAGAATGTTGGTAAGAGGTGGAAATCAAAAAGGAAAAATGGTTTACAGTTTTTAGGTGATTTTTATTATTTTTATTAAGAATCTTTGAGGGCGCCTGGGTGGCTCAGTTGGTTAAGCAACTGCCTTCAGCTCAGGTCATGATCCTGGAGTCCCAGGATCGGGTCCCACATCAAGCTCCCTGCTCGGCAGGGAGTCTGCTTCTCCCTCTGACCCTTTTTTTTAAAAGAATCTTTGAGAAATTTTATCTGAATTAAAGTGTGTCCATTGCCATACTCCCATAGTGTTTAGACTAGCGACATAAATTAATATATTCTATAAGGTTCAATGAGCCATATCTTCTTTTAAATTACCTCCTGTTCTAAAGGATCACAGCTATGGAAATAAATAAATAAAATCTTAAAGAAAGAAAGAAAGAAATTTAAGTATGGCAAAAGTTTTATAATAAAGTATATCCAGTTATGATGTAAAAGCACAATTATGGGTGGTTTCATTTTCTCTCCATGTGTTGTTATAAAACGATGTGTCTAAAATGCACTAGTTTCTTTCTCTGTTAGTTTTCCACATGTGTCCCACACTATTATATGTGTAACACACATTGGAGGAATAAAATGTGTGCAAAAGCAAGGAAAAGAGGTGATAGCTTCATAACTGAAATGTTACCGATATTAGCCCTTGTGTCTTGCAGGAATTCTAGAATGTACTGCTAGGGGAAAAAAGATAAACATTAAACTATATTTGATCAGAAACACTCTTTTATTACTGAAAGTAACAATAATGCTGCCAAATCTGATACTTACATGCTGACTTAGACTCAATATTAAACGGGAAAATAATGATTTTATTGTTCTCTATTCTTTGAAGTAACATGGTATATTGATTTCTGAAGAAAAGTAATCCTAAAAAAAGTGCTGACCAGCTTTCAAACTGGTCAATAACAAGTTCTTATTCTGCACTAAAAGTTTGCTAAGTGCTCAATAAATTTTTGTTTATTAAATTATTTCAATTACCATTCATATAAGAGATAGGTACCACTAATGCTGTTTCATAGACATCAAAGATCATATCTTATTTTAAGATCTCTGAAATCAACGTTTATCTTACAAGTAATGATATCTTACAAGCAATGATATTTTATAGCCGATGTTGGCCAGGGACTAGCTATGATATGGTTTTTGATGCCTAAGCATTAATAACCATGAAGAGTAGCAATATCAAAATTTGTAGACTGGGTGTCAAAAGCTTGGAAGAAAATCCAAGAGGCAATACTTAATCATTATTTTAACCTTGAGGGACCAAACAGTTGTGGAAAGGGGAGGTAGTGAAACAAATATGTTTATAAACATTGCTAAAATTGAAGTAAAAAATAGGCTAGATTTAGTTCATTTCAAAGTCAATTTAAGAGCTCGGTACCATTTTGTTTGTAAATATTTTATGAATTATCTTGAGATGTTGTATCACCAATGTTATTTATGGCACAAAAGATGGCATTGTATGTACAAACAAGGAGATCAATCAATTTGAGTTGAAAATTGAGTCCTAATCAATATCTTGTTTATATTTTTCTTTTATATATATGATAGTGTTATATATATTTTAAAGATTTTATTTATTTATTTGACAGAGAGAGAGACAGCGAGAGAGGGAACACAAGCAGGGGGAGTGGGAGAGGGAGAAGCAGGCTTCCCACTGAGCAGGGAGCCTGATGTGGGGCTCAATCCCAGGACGCTGGGATCATGACCTGAGCTGAAGGCAGATGCTTAATGACTGAGCCACCCAGGCACCCCTATACTGGTGTTATATTATAAAACCTCTACCTAATAAAGGCTATAAGAATTATCCCAATCAGTATAAAATAAAAATAAAGTGAATTGGCCCAATTTTTCCTTAGAGGTATATAAAAAAATGGAGTACCTTACAATCAAAAGTGTTTCAGAATAGATAAAATATTATATTCCTATTTTACTGATGGGAAAGCTAAAGTTTAGGAAGGCTAAGCCACTTGGCAATTCTGAGACCTCACAGAGAATAGCTAATATCAACAAAATGTAAAAACCTAATTTTTAATCTATACCATAACATAATAAAGCCAACTTAGCATAAAGATTTTGTTGCCAAAGCAGACAAATTATTTAAAATGCATGAGGTTTAGTCAGAATGGCTAAAATTAACAAGTCAGGAAAACGACAGATGTTGGCGGGGATGCAGAGAAAGGGGAACCCTCCTACACTGTTGGTGGGAATGCAAGCTGGTGCAGCCACTCTGGAAAACAGTATGGAGGTTCCTCAAAAAGTTGAAAATAGAGCTACCCTACAACCCAGCAATTGCACTACTGGGTATTTGCCCCAAAGATACAAATGTAGGGATCCTAAGGGGTACGTGCACCCCGATGTTTATAGCAGCAATGTCCACAATAGCCAAACTGTGGAAAGAGCCAAGATGTCCATCAACAGATGAATGGATAAAGAAGATGTGGTATATATATACAATGGAATATTATGCAGCCATCAAAAGGAATGAGATCTTGCCATTTGCAACGACGTGGATGGAGCTGGAGGGTGTTATGCTGAGCGAAATAAGTCAATCAGAGAAAGACATGTATCAAATGACCTCACTGATATGAGGAATTCTTAATCTCAGGAAACAAACTGAGGGTTGCTAGAGTGGGGGGTGGGGTGGGAGGGATGGGGTGGCTGGGTGATAGACATTGGGGAGGGTATGTGCTATGGTGAGCACTGTGAATTGTGCAAGACTGTTGAATCACAGATCTGTACCTCTGAAACAAATAATGCAATATATGTTAAGAAAAAAAAAAAAAGAAGATAGTAGGAGGGGAAGAATGAAGCGGGGGAATCGGAGGGCGAGACGAACCATGAGAGACGATGGACTCTGAAAAATAAACTGAGGGTTCTAGAGGGGAGGGGGTGGGAGGATGGGTTAGCCTGGTGATGGGTATTAAAGAGGGCACATTCTGCATGGAGCACTGGGTGTTATGCACAATGAATCATGGAACACTACATCAAAAACTAATGATGTAATGTATGGTGATTAACATAACAATAAAAAGAGGGGGGAAAAAATGCCTGAGGTTTGCTCCCGGGGAACGGATTTCTGACTCAATTACACTGCAGGAGGAGGAAAAATAACAGACTAAAACCCTGGGCTAGAAGTGCTTGCTCTGCCCTTGGCCTCTGACCTTAGTCTCAACCAATGGGTTGCGAAAAAGAGCATGAAATTACCTCCAAATCATTTTTTGCCCTATGTTCTCTTGTTCATTTTTCCCTGTCAGATCAAAAATGTGTATTAGATAGCCTAGTACTAAGTGAACAATCTATGGCATTAGACTGGATTTTTAATTTTAAAATATAAAATCTCATGTTTAAGAAAGTTTTCAATTCCAATTATTTTCTAAGTATGCTATTCATTTTCACTGGGCCTTCACATTTGCTGGTCCATCTGCCTAAAGCCCTTTACCTCTGATTCTCTCCCTTTGGTTCAAGCCTCAGCTCAAAAAAAAAATGTTTCTTCTTTCTCAGAGCCTTCCTTGTCATGCCCCTGCTCACCTTGATAGGGTTATGTCCTCCTCTGTGTGTCTTGAGAATACGAATGTAATGGCCATACAAGTGTTATATTTTAGCATGCTCTGCCCCTCTGCTAAATCTCTGTACCTAGCATATTGTAGGCCTTCTGTAAGTTATCAGAGAATGTTAAATGAAAAGGGAAATAGTAAAAAATAATTTGATCTTATAAACTTACGCTGCATTATTTTCTGTAGTTGATCAAATCACCTAACACAAAATATAATATGAATTTTGAAACAAATTAAGAAAAATAAGTCCTGGATGAAGCACTAAGGAAGAGATTTTGTCCTATCCTTTACAACGTAGAAATGCAGGGATTTAGCAGGGAGATGAGGATGTGGGTTTATCCACTGAAGCAATTTCTGATCAAAAATTGAAAGGTTTTTCATTTCTTTAAAAATATTAGGGCAGGACTGCAATTCAGTCACCTTGGTTAACTTATCTTAGCAGAGGTGCCTTAGGGTCTACGATCCACTTGAGATTCTTACTGTAGCTTGATTAAAAATATATTACAGAGCTGAGAGTGATAAAAATGTTTCATTTTCTTCATTCGTTATATAATAAATGTTTATTGGAGAGATTGAGGTATTTCCTTCAGGAGAAAAGTGATGGAAGTAATCATTTGGCTTACTACAGTCCTTCCAATGGATTTCTGGTATTTGGCTCCATATTTTATGTTGTTCTTTGTGAACAGTACATAAGGAATAGTGAGATGTTCCCCAAGATCTTGCACATAAAAAAAAAAAAAAATAGAGTTGACCTCTGAGATTTAAACTAATCAAAACTGCAGATAATGGGATGAGACAGAAAGTTCACTAAACCCACTGGAACTACTATCCAGATTATTAAATTGAAAGAAACATAGTCTTAGAAGAAGGAAATGACCAACTTAGAAAATTAAGTTTAGACTATCTCCCATCCCTGCATTTTCTTGATCCTTTACTACCACAACTGCATCTCCTTGCTATTCTGCCTTCCCAAGGGCTCCCATAAAATGAAAGTCCATGTATGTGAGTGTGTGGGTGGAGAGAAGGTCATCTTATTCCAGCACAAGAATAAAGGTCACCTGAGCCTCGGTACATTCCTCAAATTAAAGTCCATTGTGAGGACTCCTTGAGCTGACGTTTTGGTGGTAGAAACACCTCCTTTAACTTACCACTGCTGGTCTCCTTTACCGACATCATTGTTCCTTTGATTTTTAGCCTAAAAAATGTATGTGACTGCATCCATATATTTGCCTCTTTTTTTTTTCAAGGCACAAAAATTAGTAACTATTTACATACAGGGATTGCCATTATATCACCCTTCTAGAATCCAAGACATGCATGTGATATTACAAATGGACTGAAATTCAGCTACTAGCCATGTTTCCAAAGTATAATTTACCACATTCCCCTCATCATTGGAGCACTTACATCTTACATGTTGCAAATTGCCATATCATTCAACAAATTCACTTAACAGAATCATAGAATCAAAAGTTAGAAGGGCACAATACAGCTATCTAATTTAACTTTCCACCTGAATATTTAATCTTGTACAATTTCTTCAAATTGTAATGTGAGGCCTGAACCTTGAGGAGCCTATTAATGAGACACTGGTGTAGCCTGTTACATCAAAAGATCTGTTTGCAAAATTGTATATCTCTAGAGCTTCCAACATCTGTTACCAGGTCATGACATAAGTTATACAGAATGTTAAATGTTTTTCTGCAAATGTACTTCCCCAGGCTGGACTTTGCCCTGGTTTTTAATTTGTTCCTTAAATAGTTCTGACACATCTCTAGCCTAGCTGGTTGCTTTTGAATACATTTTATTTCATTTACATGGTTCTTTTTTTTTTTTTAAAGATTTTATTTATTTATTTGACAGAGAGAGACAGAGAGAGAGGGAACACAAGCAGGGGGAGTGGGAGAGGGAGAAGCAGGCTTCCCGCCGAGCGGGAAGCCCGATGTGGGGCTCGATCCCAGGACCCTGGGATCATGACCTGAGCCGAAGGCAGACGCTTAACGACTGAGTCACCCAGGTGCCCCTACATGGTTCTTATAAAGAACAGTTCTCTCTAATAATTGTGTTATCTCAAGGATATTCTGATAACAGATACAAAGTGGAGTGGTACCTATTTAAAAAAATTTTTTTTTTCTTAAGCTTTACACCCAACATGGGGCTTGAACTCACAACCCTGAGATCAAAAGTTACATGCTCTAATGACTGAGCCAGTCAGGCACCACCACCCCTGACCCCACGTCCCTGAGTGGTACCTATTTTTATGTAACACTCCCACCACCTATGCTGGCACCATTATTTAGGTGACTGGGCAAGACTGGCACATCATACCATTGACAGATATCACATTTATTGCCAGCTGAAGCCCCTGAGTGTTCTCATTTCCTGAAGTGAATCATGCGAACCCTGTCTTCTTCATCCTATAGTTACATAGCACTTAGATCAAGTGAGGGACTTTGTCTTTCCCCATTCAGTTTATTGAGCCATAATGTGATGAGAGAAATTATATTTCTGACTATCCTTCTGAAAATTATCCATAGTGTCAATTCCGCTGTGTTGATTACATATGGTCTTAAGAGACCATACAAATGTAAACCACTGAGACAATCCTAATTCAGGAGTGTTTTTATGCTATTTGAGTTGTATTCCTTGTGACTGCTGGGCTAGAATACTACAATGACCAATTTTGGAATAATTCCCTGAAATCACTTAGTCTAGCAGCAGCTCCGTGCTCAGCCTCTGTTCCATAATGGAACTCTAACAGTGGTTAAATCTTTTAGATCCTTGTTCTTGGTCACTGTGATCACCATGTTCTTGCCTTATGACTAGCATATGAAACTCAGTTCAGAGTCTATTTTTCAGAGGGGTCTACAGTTTATCTTGAGTTATTTGGGCTTCTAAGATAATCATGGACAATTAGAGTTGCATGATCATACGAATTCAAGAATCAGATGACTTCTTGGTAGGTTTTGTGGTCTCTGCATGGTGCTTGGTATATGGAGCAAAGAGAGGCAGTGTGACAGAAAGATGAAGTCCTCAGATTCTATAGGTAAACTGACTGGGATTTCAAATCCCAGTTGTGTCGGTTATTAACTTTCTGACCTTGAGGAATTTACTAAACTCACTGTGCCTTATATCTTTACCTCTGAAATTGTTTAGAAACCTCACTGTGTTTCAGTTTTCTCATCCACAATGCACAATGTGGTTAATGTTCACATTGTGGGTTAGGGATAGTTTTGTTTGGAAAAGTACATGAATAAACATCTAAAAAGTGCTTAAAAATTGCTTGTCATATCATGTGAATATATATATTTTTTGTTTTATCCCTGCTGTCTTATTTTTAGCATGGATGCCAAACCTACCTCTTTGTAGTTATTCCACTTGTGTCTGTGTGTGCATAGACACACAAAAAGCAAGGTGTTAATATGCAAATCAACAGAACTTTACAGTGTGTTTGGGGATCAGAAAACATACACACACTCATACACATGCACAATATTGTGTGTGCAGATGTATGGATTCGGGGGGAAAAACAGGAAAATATAACTCCATAACTCAGTCTAAAACATTTTTGATGTTTACCTTTAAAACAATGAGATATAAATACAAATACTTTCTTTTCCAGGAAGCGAGATTATTGTTCCTATAATATCATCATACTGGAAAGAGAGCAGGGCTGAATGATTCAGAAACTGAGACAATAATTGCACTAGACAAATGTGAATGGGGAAGGAAGTCTCCACTCTAGGGGACTGCAGTAGGGGAGTGAGACCAGACACATTCTGAACTCATGTTCACTGAAACAAAGAGCAGAAGGATTTCTAAGAGTGAGCATAGGAGGCATTGCAGGCCATTTGTGTTTGCTAATTGGCCTTAACCAAAGGAAAATTAAACTTTCTTGTAACTTCATGACAGGTGGTAGTTTTACAACTTGGAGCAAGGCACCCACCCAAGTGAGGCTCCTACCCTCTATACAGACTGGGGGCCAAGGGCACTGTCTTCCTGGATGATTACATCTCAGTGGGATAACTTCCAGGGCCTAGAGGAAAACAGACCTGGGTTGTAAAATGACAAAAGGCTTTAAAACAAAGATTTATATATCAAAGAGGCAAAGGAAGAATTTACAATGAAAGATTTCTCTAAAGTAAATGTTTTAAGAAAAGGGAAATTAGAGGCCTAGAGTCAAGAAGAAGCCTGCCCAAAGTTTAATCAAGCGGAGGGGAATGGCAAGGCCTTCTTTGTCAACCTTTAACTTGTAAGTCAGATTATTGAAACAACAACAGCAGGATCATCTTGGGCACATTACTTAATCTTACTTACATCAGCATTCTCAGCTCTGAAATGGAGATTTTATTACCTGATATGTTGGATTAATTGTGAAGGTTTAAGGAAATAATGTAGGTAAAACATGTAATTCACTGCCTGGAGGATTAATTGTCACTCAACATAGTAGTTGCTATTTTATTACTGGCATTGTTTTTACTCCACAGTACGATTTTATTTGCCCCATAAATCGACCATCACTCTGAAATGTGACTCTATAGATACTTTATTTTATTTTATTTTATTTTATTTTTAAAATTTATTTATTTGAGACAGAGAGAGAGCACACAAGCAGGGGAACGGTCAGAGGGAGAAGCAGGCTCCCCGCTGAGCAGGGAGCCCGATGTGGGACTCGATCCCAGGACCCTGGGATCATGACCTGAGCCGAAGGCAGCCGCTTAACCGACTGAGCCACCCAGGTGCCCCTCTATAGATACTTTAAAACAAAATAAAAAACATTCAACCAAGTGTTTTGGCATTAAAAGCAACACAGCTATTATTTTCTTGCTAGTTAATCACTGACACAGTTGAAGTTTTGCTCTGAAAAAACTTTTGACCTGCTTCAATAACATTTAAATCTGATGTTATAAACATACTTTTCACATTTAAATAAGTATTTTCATTCTAATAAGTAACTTTATGTTTTAATACATAATCACTATTTTCCTTGTAATTATATTTTTAGCACTGGGAAACATAGAATATCAAACTGTATAAATGTCAAGGAAAATGAGAAGTTTCTAAATGGCCATCTGCTGTTTGCAAAGTTCATAGTTCCAAAGTTAATAGTCTAATTCATTAAACAAAAAACAATCTATGAAAATGTGGTGTTAAATTAATGGTTCCAGTCTTACGAGGTAACTAGATGAGTAAAATATGTTCTCTTTTTCAAGAATAGTACTAGCTTTTTGCTGTGAACAACCTCTTTCAAGAAGCCAGCTGATGAGTGGGGAAACTAATTGAATTTTAAAAGTATAAAAGTTATTTAAACACAGGATTGGATCCAATGTGTGTGGCCCCAATGTACATATGATTGCACAGTAATGAACTTCCACAATATTTCTAAGTGAACAATTCACTGGAAGGAATTATAATAAAGATCATCCAAACTATATAGATCTGCCTGTTTCCCAAGCCCAGAACAATTTAGCCCAGAGTATAGATCTACATGGACAAGCAATAAAATCTTATTATGCTCAATCAGAAATCTTCATTTTTTAAACAAAATTTATATGCTCATTTTTACAGACCCTTCTCGAGATATCATTTCTCTGTATGTCAAATATGATCAAAATATTCCTATATTAAATAGACCATTGATGTCTACTCATTTTATTCAGGGATTTTGGTGCTTAAGATTTGCCAACCATCAGTCTACTCCAGTGAATATTTTCCAAGTAGTTTCCAAGTACCTACTAGATGTTAAAGATGATTCCAATGAACCAATGGACATATTAGGAGTACCTTATTCTTTTTAGAATAGTTTGTTAATTGATTTAGGAGGAATATAAAAGAAATTCTATACTCAGTGTGGTAGGTAGATCAATGGCCTTCAAGTATGTCCAGGCCCTAATCTCCTGAATGTGTGAATGTATTACTGAAAATAGAAAAAGGAATTCTGTAGATGTAATTAAGGATCTTGAAATAAGAAGATCATTCTTAATTGTCTGAGTGAACTCAGTGTAATCATAAGGGTCCTTATAAGGGGGAAGTCATAAAAGTCAGAATCAGAGAAAGACTTATGACAATGAAAGCAGAGGACAGAGTGATATACAGGGTCATGAGCCAAAGAATGAAGTTGGCTTCTCGAAAGTGGAAAAGACAAGGAAAGATATTTCCATTTAGAGTATCCAGAAGGAATACAGCCCTACTGACACTTTCACTTTAGTCCAGTGATACTTTGACCTTTAACACTGCAAGATAATAAATTTTCATTGTTTTAAGCCACTAAGTTTGTGGCAATTTGCTACAGCAACAATAGGATAATAATGTACACTGTAAGGGCCCCTGGGTGGCTCAGTCAGTTAAGCGTCTAACTCTTGATTTTGGTTCGGGTCCTGGGATCGAGCCCCCCATCAGGCTCTGCACTCAATGGGGAGTCTGCTTGAGATTCTCTTTCTCCCTCTGCCCCTCCCCCCACTCTTTTCCTCTCTCCCTCTTTAAAATAAATAAATAAATCCTTTAAAAAAATAATGCATACTGTATTACCACATATGTTTCTCTTTAATCATACAGATAGAAATTACAAACTAAAAGAATGTATAAAATTAATTTTAATGTAGGTAAAGGGAAAAAGAAAAGAATGTGTGTGGTCAGAGATCATCAAGATCTTTTGTACTATACTATATAAATGAGATAGACTTTGAGTCAGAATTTCAAAAATTAAAGCTAAAAATGCATAAACAGAATACCTCTTTATTTCACCAACTTTCACTAAACCTTTCTACCTCCCATGCTACTTCATTTCCCACTAGCCTGCTGGCATCCCTGATTGTGTCTCTCAGGTACTAATCAACATTCTTATCATACATTTGTTCTCAGCATCCTTTTGGATGCTTTCTGTCCAAAAAGCCACTTGAATTCTGAGTTATGTTGCTACCATGGCTGCTGGTATCCTGCAGGACAACCCTGATGCCATTGTTAAGGATGTTGGTTCCCAGTACTACCTAAGCTAAAACAAACAAACAAAAATCAAGTAGTATAAGTGAAGTTGTCTTCTATTGAGACCTCTTAGTTCCAGGGCCATATAGTTTTTTCCTTGAAGATACTACAAAACTTCTCCTCTTGCCTAACTCCTGAACATTTCCAGTTGTTGAAAACTGAGTGAAAATACCTCATTCAACTTTTTGCCTCCATCTATATCTGTATGTGGCTAGGTATAAGAGTGTTGGGAGCCAGAGAGAAAAGGATCTATCTAACACAGATACCATGTTGTTCAGCCCATTCTAATATAGGTCAAAATTCAGCCCCTGAAATCAAGAAAAACTCCATTCATTCTTGAACCAATATTTTTTACATAAATTAAATCCTTGGGTCTTCCATTTCTAATTACGATAGATATCCTTTCAGAAAAACACTATTTCTGAGAAGAGAAAAAGCTGAATACAAAAGAAAACAAAACAAAAATATCATATTTTAAGGCAACAGGGGCTTTTGAGACAATGAGAACTTGAGGATAGAAGATCACAGAGAAAAGGCACCTGGGTGGATGAAAATGACTCTGAAAGCTCAGGATTTGGCCCAAACTTAGGAAGAGGAAAGATGATAAGATTTCAATGGAAGACTTTCAGCTAAGAAGCAGAGAAGTTAGCATAGCTTTGGGCTATCTCATAGGCTGGCGAAAGAAAAATTAGAGTGTGAAGCTATCAAGAGAGCAGATCTGAAGGGCCAAGATTCCCAAGAGAGAAGTGCAAGTAAATAAGCTGAACACTGTATTTTCTTCCATCTGAAGCATTTGCTGAAATCTTAAGCTGCACCAGGCCAAGAGGCCAAGACATTCAGCAAAATGCTGCTCAAAACCAGAGTGGATTTTAATATTGCAGAGGGAGAGATGGACGGTTCACCAAGAATGAGAGTCCCTGGTAAGTAAAATGAGTTCTCATTTGGAGAGGGCAAGAGGAGATGATCACTGACCTTATAATAACTGTGGCCAACTATAGATTACTTTTGTTTTTGTTTTTTAATTGGAGTAAAGTGACTTGACTTCACTTACGCAACCTACCAGAGAATAGGATAGACCCGCGGGGAAAGAATATATTACCATACAGACCTCCACAATTTTTATAAACATTTTCCACACATCGCAACAAGTTGAACCAGGAGAGAGAAAAACAAAAACAATACACATCCAGATGAGCTAGTTATTGCAGTTTTCAAAAATAAACATTAAAACAACTATGGTTACATGTTTCAAGAAAACAGATGACAGTTCAGGATATTTCCAAAGAAGAGCAGTTATTTTTTAAATTAAGTTTAAAAAAAAACCTTGAATGTAATAGTTGAAATAAAAGACCTAAAATGGGTCAGTTTACACATAAACTAGACACAGCAGAGGAGAGGATCAGAAGAACATAGCCAGGTTAATATACAAAATGGGAAATGGGAAAAATTCATAAAAGGCCTATGATCTTGTGGGCAAAAGGCCTGACCAAGTGTCATTACAGTGCCATAGAGGCAGGGAAAAATGAAGAAGAAGAAATAGTTGAAGAGATATAGAACAATAATTTTCCAAAGCATATGTAATACCTTAAGCTAGGTATTTATAAAGCTACAACAAACTCAAGCAATGTAAATTAAAATAAATCAGTACTCAGATCCACTATAATAAATCTGCTAAAGATAAAACCCCAAAGATAAATTTTTCAATGCGGTTAAAAAAAAAAGACACATTACCTTCAAAGAGCAACATAAGATTGATAAGTGACTGATCAAAAGAAATGATGGAAAACAGAAAACATTTTTCAAATGGTAAAAGAATAAACGTCTAATATAAAATCGTATAATCTTCAAAAACAACCTTCAAAAGTAGAAATGATACTGATCTCTTTAATTTACTTTGAAATTTACTTTAATTTACTTTGAAATACATCAAAATAAATAGAATGCATTAATGACTGGATAGAGATTAAATGAATAGCTATAATGTGATAAAGCAAATATAGTAAAATATTAATGGTCATATCTAGGGAATGGCTATATTTATTTTCACCATGAAAATCTGTCAACATTAATCTATGCTTGAAAAATTCATAATAAAATATTGAGAAAAATGGGGCGCCTGGGTGGCTCAGTTGGTTAAGCGACTGCCTTCGGCTCAGGTCATGATCCTGGAGTCCCGGGATCGAGTCCCGCATCGGGCTCCCTGCTCAGCAGGGAGTCTGCTTCTCCCTTTGACCCTCCTCCCTCTCATGCTCTCTCTATCTCATTCTCTCTCTCAAATAAATAAATAAAATCTTTAAAAAAAAATATTGAGAAAAATGAAAGCATAAAAGCTCTCCTAATGGATGAAAACACCTGAGTAAGAAAACATCTTATATGAAAAGATGTTCAGTATATTTAGTCATCAAGGATATACTATTTAAAGTTCCAATGAGCTACTACCCTAATTCCTGAAGAATGGCTGAAATTAATTGAACCAGCAAAAAGAAAACCAATGACACCAAGTGTTGGCAAGAATTTTCAACAAAAGAAACACTCATTACTACTGATACAGCCAGTTGTAATAGCTACTAGTCAGTTATGTCTGCCTTAGCACCCAGTACTTCCACTTCTATGTGTCTGCATACGTACACCATATGACATATACACAACTGATAATAGCAATAGAATTTATATTAGCCCAAACTGTAAACTAACCAAATTCAGTGGATATGTATTTCACCATTGTTTGAGACCCAACAGTCCAGAGGTATAATATTTCTTAGCTTTATCAAGGTATAATTTATAAAACTGTAAGATATTTAAAGTATACATCAAAATATAGCAAGAAAAGACAAACTCTGCTTGATGGAATTGGAATTAGAGAAATGTTCCAAAGCCCTGATTTCTGATCCATGTTTCAAAGATAGAAACGTAAGAAGCTTCTCCCTCATGGGTCTACATGGGTCTAACAGGTCCATGAATCTAGCAGGGCATCTAACCTGATGCTCCAGGCCACATTAACCAAAGGGTATTGATAAGCAAGGTAGACAGCTATACCCACATCATTTAGGAAGCTGAAAACAGAGGCACAGGAAGCAAAGGCCTTTATTAGTATTAGTAAGAGAGACTGGAACATGGAAAATAAAATTACCTGTTCTACTGAAATAAATTCTCAAAAGGCCATATAGTTGTCATGAATGGAAAGATGTGTAAACAGGAAAGCATGAGGACAGGTGATTTGTGAAAATACAGACTTAAATTAATAGGTTGACAAGATGGTATTCTTGTCTATGGGAGGATTTTTCCCAGGGAAGTTCATGTCAAGAGGAGAATAACTTCTTTAATTTAGTAAATATTTATAAAATTGATTGAGTTCATAGTCCTGCCCTTTCAGAATAGATGACATCAGGAAGGTCTGTCAATAGGTTGCTACAAAAATTCCAAAACTGGGAAGACTAAAGAATGGTAGGCCCTGCCCTAGAAGGGATTCATTCAACCTCCATTGACCAAATATATCTCAGTGTGCACACACACTTGAGAAACACTTGTTGGCATTGTCTATTATAATAAATGAAACAAAATCTCTGTCCTCATGGAGCTTGCTTTATAATAAAACTTATTTTCAAAAATCTTGCTACTTGGAGGCTCTCTGGACAGGAGCATGAAAACAAGAATAAGTCTGCTCTTGAAAACAGTGTACAGGATGGAACCTGATACCATAAATTAAGTAACAACATAATTATCACAATATGGAGGTGAGGTCAGAATACAGCTACTATAGTTACAAGGTTAAATCACATGAAAAAGTACTATATTTGAGAAGATAGATTGATTTCAGGATCTTCTCTATAATAAATTTGCATATGATACTGGTAGTAAGAAATACAAATTAAAAACAAGGAAGGTGAGATAAAATAAGTATTTTCAAAATTAAATAAAAAGTAAATTAAAATATATTAAATATTATTTGACTCTAAACTCATACAATATCCTAGCTTATTTTAAAAACCATACTATAAATATATTTTAATCCTGTGCAGATAATTCTATCACGTATCTCTGCAGCTCAATGAAAACTCAGTATTTGGGAATAAACACTCTGGAATAAAAAACAGTATTGATATTGGGCTCTAAAGCAATGCAGTTTATACCTGGAGCTCAGTGAATAAAGTATACATCAAATCAAACAGGAACCGTAAAAACAACAAACATCAACAATAAGAACCAACTGATAGTTTGAAGCAGGTACACACACAACAGTATTTTGGCTTTTCAAGCCACATCTATGCCAGTCTCCACTGAATCTCTGCCACCAGGCATAATGCTTGGCACATGATAGAAAAGTCTTACTTAAATTACTTAAATTATTACTATTTATGGATAGATTACATCTCCATTTTCATTTTTACTCTGTTCAGTCCACATTTTTACCAAAAGAAAAAGCAAAACTGCCACTTGGCTTTTAGAATCTGAAGTTCAACATTAGGTTTTGAGGATTTTGAGAAATAATATATGCTCTGGGGTTCCTAAATCTCAATCTTTCTTGGCTTTGAGCATAAGAGAATTTCTAGGAAGGAAAAAACATAGTTCCACATGAAAACTGTATTTTCCAGAGTTTTAAGGATTTTATGTATCAATTTTATTTGTGATCTACTGAAAATTTGCTTCAAATATCTGGGCAAATTGTAAGTACAAAATATCAAGATATTTTTCTTATGAAATGTTCAAAGGGAACTCAGATCTCTGATGGTACAGTACTTACTATGTTACTATCCATCTTCACATTTGGCTAATGATGAGATTGTAATGTTTGAAATTTTTTATGTCTCAACCTCAGTAGTCCCAGGTAACTTCAAAATTTTCTGTGATGTCAGAGGGTTTATTTAGGCTTTACACCATAAACTTGGGGTTTTCAAACTAAGCTCCACAGATGCTTAGATATAACTTAAAGACTTCTCAAATGTCATGGCAGAGAACAAGGAGGAGCTGGGCATTCAGTGATATGAGCCTCCAATTGCACTTCAAGTGGAGAAGCCCTGTTTCTTTGTTTTCTGTTTCACTATTAATTTTCTATGCTTCACTTTATAAATGGAACTAGTAACAGAAAGATTAGTCCTTACTAGTCCTTACACCATTATAGTAATCCAGACAAGACATGAGAGAGGGGAAAAAAAAAAAAAAAATATATATATATATGTATATTTCAGGGGTAGAATCAGTAGTACTTGATTAATTACTAAATTTGGTAGACAACGGAGTACAACAAAGGGAGAAACCAGAATTAGTACCAGAATATAAACTAGAATATGACAAATACTGCATTGAATGCATATAAAAAAGCTCTCAAAATTATATGTCTTAGAGATCAAGGAAGCCTTCTTACAGAGGGTAGCTTGGTAATATTTACGTGCAGAGTTAAACCATGAAAATGATAGAATTTTTTTATGTTAATTTTATGTGCAGAGTTAAAGTCATGAAATGATATAATTTTTTTAATGTTAATACTAATGATGGTAGCTATAATTCAGTACTATTTTGTCACAGACACAGTGCAAGGAACATTTCACATAGTATTTCTTTACATCTCTATTATTAATGAGGAAATAAAATATCAGTACGGCCATATCACTTCACATTTGCCATATAATGTAACCTAATCAAAGGAGTAGTATCTCATCATGTTCACAGTTACTTAAGGGGATTACAGAAGGCCATGGGTTATTGAGGATCAGCTTAGAATTCTGCCTAGAACACCACTCGAATCCTTCTTGCGTTAAAGACATACACTATCTTTTCTATCACACTATTATTTTCTACTAACAAATCATACTACGAGCACCTAAGAGATATGCTACTACACAGCCATCAACTCCATAGGCAATCATTGCTATGCTGAGGTTTAGAAATCTGTCTGGATGTTTTCCTTGGTGGCACAAGGATCAAAAAATTAAGAGGCACTTCTGAGGGTGACATTCTGTAAATGACCCTCTATTGGGAATGTAGTATATTACACCTACTACCATCCCCTTCTAGAACCATGTTTCCAGGCTCTGCTGAATCTCTGGTCTGTAGGTGAAAATCTCATCTGCAGTTTGCCTCTGGGAATGCTTTTATACATTAGTAATGAAAACAATTTGGGGGAGTTTCTTATTTATATAGCTAAAGTTACATAGCTTTCAAATAGACCTTTACTAAGTTTGTCATTTGTTGTAGTTCTATTCATCTATAAAAACAAGTGGAATGAAGAAAGTAGCTGTAATTACTGTGTATTAATGTGTCCCTTGAACCTACATTCACCTCTTCTCTGTAAAATTTCATTTTTATTGTAAAACAGTTTGCAATTTGAAGGGCACACATACTTAACCCCAAATAAGACAAAACTCTGGTATTTTAAATAATTCAAAATTTCTAAAATTCTACCAGGAAATTAGTCTAAGGGAAATAATCTTTCTTCTAAATAAGGGCAAAAATAATCCCTTTTCGTGAGTGAAATGTTATTTTCTACTTTCTTTTTTTTTAAAGATTTTATTTATTTATTTGACAGAGAGAGACACAGCGAGAGAGGGAATACAAGCAGGGGGAGTGGGAGAGGGAGAAGCAGGCCTCCTGCGGAGTAGGGAGCCCGATGCGGGGCCCGATCCCAGGACCCTGGGATCATGACCTGAGCCGAAGGCAGACACTTAACGACTGAGCCACCCATGAGCCCCATATTTTCTACTTTCATCCCAGGCACAATCAGTAATATGAGTTATTTTTGGCTTCAAAGTAGAAAGCGATCAGTTGCACATATTTTCAGAAAACAAACTCTAAGCCAAACAAAACCAAAACCAACAGCGTGATTCAGCTTAATTTAAAGCCCTAGTAATATGGCAGGAAACATGCCCTTAGAAAAGTATAGAAAAACCACGCTTTATAGAACTTTCAATTTTATTGAGTTAGAACCATCAGAGTCACAAGGTCTTCTAGTCCATTGTTTCCATCATTCGAACATGTTGTGCAGCCTGGATGAGTGCGAACTGATATTCTTATTCTCCAAAGATATGTCCTTTCCTGTTCATGAACTATACACATTAAATATCCCAGTGCTGTTCAAGAACAACTTCTTCACATACAACTAGTACAGCTGTCAGGGATAAAATGTATATGTAAATGTACATGTATGCAGTTCCGGGACCCACTTATTTCGAGGAAAAAGCAATTTTGTAAATGTCTTTGAATGTTAAAAATCTCTGCAAAAGTATAAATTAGTGAATTAATCAATGCCTAAGCATATAGAATGCTTATGTATTATGTTATGTATTAAATTTATGTAAACATTGGACATCAAGCTTTTATGCTTCCCAAACTGATCATTTTATATGATTCGACCTAATGTTATATTTTATTATAGCATCAAGTTGATGCTGTATTAATATTATTATTATCATTAGTAGTAGTATTAATAATATTTGGATTTTTTTTCAACTTGAATAAAAGAAAATCTATTTCTTTTTTGTCAGTCCTGTGGTTATTTATTAGGAAAAAAAAATTAGCTTTTTGTCATAGAGTCATTTGAAACATTGGTGTAAAATATATGGAAGTGAATATTTATCTACCTTTCCAGTTTTATCTTCTGCCACTCTATTTACATGTACTCTGAATTCATAGGGGACTTTCTGCCTTTCTTTAGCAAATCTGGCCCAAGGACGTCCATGTTTTCATTTTACTCTTGTAGTTCTGTCTCCCCAGTGTCCTCCCCATAACCTTACTGTGAGAGATGCAAGAGAGGCCACATAGAACTTTATCGCCTATTTGAAGCCTTCCTAGAATTGTTCACTCAGAACAGACTTTCCCATCTCTCTGCTCACACACTAAGACTTGGTTTAACTGTGATTGGATATATGTTATTTTTACCAATAGAGTGCAAGTTCCTTGAGGTGAGAGATCCCGTCAATTTGTCTGTATGCAATTTACAGTCAGGGTGATGTCTGTATGCACACAAAAAGTGCTCCATGAATTGAAGATTGCTACTAAACTGCAGTGCATTCCAAACACTAGAAGTACTGTAGCAAATCTCCCAAAGACATTTTCGTATACTTGGAATGTTCAGTTATCTACTGGTGTTTTCTAATTGCCTTACCACACATTTCCTACTAAATTACCAGGAGTCCCACTGAGATAGTACTGCCAGCAGCTACGTATCTTGCCAATTTGTGTTAGAAAATGTTGAAATGTTGCCTTTTCGGTGATAAACTAAACAGTAGGGGCTCTGAATTGTTACCGTGGCAACAGAGACCAGGGAAACTAAAAAGGGACTGAGAAATTCCAATGGAGGGATGAGAGGGCTGGATCTCCCAACAAAGATGAACTGATAAAGTCCCCAAGGCCAAGTACTAACCTAAGGTTCTTTGTGATCAGAAGACTATCCTGACACTGCCCAAAAAGATGAGTCCAACATTCAACCCTAGCTGACTCAATTTATGCTGACTTAATCCATGAATCATGTGGTTCCTTCCTAGACTGCTCCCCTTGCTCTGGAACACGAGACAGATTTTTAACCATTCAAAGGTTACCCTGAAATCAATGACCTTCTCACCAATTGCTGCAAGGTGCTTTCAATTCCTCTTGAATTAATGAGCAATTCAAGTCTCTAAGGTGACAAGATTTGAACCTTATATTTCATAGGAATTTGAATTCTAATACTTCCAAGATCAGTAACAGTTCAGCTTTTCTAATGTAGAGCTGAGATGGAATTCTCTGCCATAATGTTTAGACTATTGTGAAGAGAAGAAAGACAATATTGGATCCCTGAGAAAATATTGAAGGAAACTTAAAGATAAGAGTAAATAAAACAGATTGGGCAATTATATTATGTTTTCCTGAAAACTTGTTCTTCTTCTCTTTATTTTTTTCCTTTTTTTTTATTATGTTATGTTAATCACCATACATCATTAGTTTTTGATGTAGTGTTCCATGATTCATTGTTTGCGTATAACACCCAGTACTCCATGCAGTATGTGCCATCTTTAATACCCATCACCAGGCTAACCCAACCCCCACGCCCCTCCCCTCTAGAATCCTCAGTTTGTTTCTCAGAGACCATAGTCTCTCATGGTTCATCTCCCCCTCCAATTTTGCCCCCATCATTCTTCCCTTCCTGCTATCTTCTTCTTCTTTTTTTAACATGTATTATTTGTTTCAGAAGTACAGGTCTGTGATTCAACAGTCTAGCACAATTCACAGCGCTCACCATAGCACATACCCGCCCCAATATCTATCACCCAGCCACCCCATCCCTCCCACCCCCCACCACTCCAGCAACCCTCAGTTTGTTTCCTGAGATTAAGAATTCCTCATATCAGTGAGGTCATATGATACATGTCTTTCTCTGATTGACTTATTTCGCTCAGCATAACACCCTCCAGCTCCATCCACGTCGTTGCAAATGGCAAGATCTCATTCCTTTTGATGGCTGCATAATATTCCATTGTACATATATACCACCTCTTCTTTATCCATTCATCTGTCCATGGACATCTTGGCTCTTTCCACAGTTTGGCTATTGTGGACATTGCTGCTATAAACATCGGGGTGCACGTACCCCTTCAGATCCCTACATTTGTATCTTTGGGATAAATACCCAGTAGTGCAATTACTGGGTTGTAGGGTAGCTCTATTTTCAACTTTTTGAAGAACCTCCATACTGTTTTCCAGAGTGGCTGCACCAGCTTGCATTCCCACCAACAGTGTAGGAGGGTTCCCCTTTCTCTGCATCCCTGCCAACATCTGTCGTTTCCTGATTTGTTAATTTTAGCCATTCTGACTGGTGTGAGGTGGTATCTCATTGAGGCTTTGATTTGGATTTCCCTGATGCTGAGTGATGTTGAGCACTTTTTCATGTGTCTGTTGGCCATTTGGATGTCTTCTTTGGAAAAATGTCTGTTCATGTCTTCTGCCCATTTCTTGATTAGATCATTTGTTCTTTGGGTGTTGAGTTTAAGAAGTTCTTTATAGATTTTGGATACTAGCCCTTTATCTGATATGTCATTTGCAAATATCTTCTCCCATTCTGTCAGTTGTCTTTTGGTTTTGTTGACTGCTTCTTTTGCTGTGCAAAAGCTTTTTATGTTGATGAAGTCCCAAGAGTTCATTTTTGCCCTTGCTTCCCTTGCCTTTGGTGATGTTTCTAGGAAGAAGTTGCTGCGGCTGAGGTCGAAGAGGTTCCTGCCTGTGTTCTTCTTTAGGATTTTGATGGACTCCTGTCTCACATTGAGGTCTTTCAACCATTTGGAGTCTCTTTTTGTGTGCGGTGTAAGGAAATGGTCCAGTTTCATTCTTCTGCATGTGGCTATCCAATTTTCTCAACACCATTTGTTGAAGAGACTGTCTTTTTTCCATTGGACATTCTTTCCTGCCTTGTCAAAGATGAGTTGACCATAGAGTTGAGGGTCCATTTCTGGGCTTTCTATTCTGTTCCATTGATCTATGTGTCTGTTTTTGTGCCAGTACCATACTGTCTTGATGATGACAGCTTTGTAATAGAGCTGAAAGTCCGGAATTGTGATGCCGCCAGCTTTGCTTTGCTTTTTCAACATTCCTCTGGCTATTTGGGGTCTTTTCTGGTTCCATACAAATTTTAGGATTATTTGTTCCATTTCTTTGAAAAAAGTGGATGGTATTTTGATAAGGATTGCATTGAATGTGTAGATTGCTCTAGGTAGCATTGACATCTTCACAATATTTGTTCTTCCAATCCATGATCATGGAATGTTTTTCCATTTCTTTGTGTCTTCCTCAATTTCTTTCATAAGTATTTTATAGTTTTCTGAGTACAGATTCTTTGCCTCTTTGGTTAGATTTATTCCTAGGTATCTTATGGTTTTGGGTGCAATTGTAAATGGGATCGACTCCTTAATTTCTCTTTCTTCTGTCTTGTTGTTGGTGTATAGGAATGCCACTGATTTCTGTGCATTGATTTTCTATCCTGCCATTTGACTGAATTCCTGTATGAGTTCTAGCAGTTTTGGGGTGGAGTCTTTTGGGTTTTCCACATAAAGTATCATATCATCTGCAAAGAGTGAGAGTTTGACTTCTTCTTTGCCAATTTGGATGCCTTTGATTTCTTTTTGTTGTCTGATTGCTGTGGCTAGGACTTCTAATACTATGTTGAATAGCAGTGGTGATAGTGGACATCCCTGCCGTGTTCCTGACCTTAGGGGGAAAGCTCTCAGTTTTTCCCCATTTAGAATGATATTTGCTGTAGGTTTTTCATAGATGGCTTTTATGATATTGAGGTATGTACCCTCTACGCCTATACTCTGAAGAGTTTTTTTTATTTTAAAGATTTTATTTATTTATTTGAGAGAGAGAATGAGAGACAGAGAGCATGAGAGGGAGGAGGGTCAGAGGGAGAAGCAGACTCCCTGCTGAGCAGAGAGCCCAATGCGGGACTCGATCCCAGGACTCCAGGATTATGACCTGAGCCAAAGGCAGTCGCTTAACCAACTGAGCCACCCAGGCGCCCCACTCTGAAGAGTTTTGATCAAGAAAGGTTGCTATACTTTGTCAAATGCTTTTTCTGCATCTATTGAGAGGATCATATGGTTCTTGTTCTTTTATTAATGTATTGTATCGCATTGATTGATTTGCGGATGTTGAATTAACCTTGCAGCCCAGGGATAAATCCCACTTGGTCGTGTTGAATAATCCTTTTAATGTACTGTTGGATCCTACTGGCTAGTATTTTGGTGAGAATTTTTGCATCCATGTTCATCAGGGATATTGGCTTCTTCTCTTTACAAGATAAAAAACAAAAACAAACAAACAAAACAAATTTTATATATCCTTGTCATGGCTTCTGTTTTAAGTTTTTTGAACTGCAGCTAATTCCAGAGGTTTGGTTGTTTTGTGATAGCACTGACTTGTACATTTATGATGAGTGGATTTTTGTGTACCCATGGTATAGTTAAATAAGAATTTTTAAAGGTGATATATCATTTTATGTATCAGTACATTTTTATATAGATAGAGACATATAAATAGATCATTTATGCAGACAAGGGATGTATATAATAAGTATAAAATAATCCCATTCTTGAAAATAATTATGTCATATATCATATTATATATTCACCTGTATATACACTTACTTACAAGAAAACACAAAGAATGTTTAACAGTCACTTCTCTGAGTACAGCTGAGAGAATTCTGGTAGGAGAGGTCTTTATTAAATTAATTTGATTAGGGTGGATCTGAAAATTATTCCAAAATAAGTACATATTATCTTTCATAAAAGGCATATTATTTTTAAAGATTTTATTTATTTATTTGACAGAGAGAGACACAGTGAGAGAGGGAACACAAGCAGTGGGAGTGTTTGATTTTTTAATGATAAATTGTCTGCTTACCTAAAATAAACCCTATTTGGGTTTTTTGGTTTTTTTAATTATGTTATTTAGTCACCATACAGTACATCATTATAAACCCTATTTGTTAATAATGTTCATTTTTATCACTCTATTTGATTAGCTAATATTTATTAGGGAATTTTTCATTTATAGTCAAGAGAAAAATTTGAATTTTTGCATTTTAGCTCATCCAGGCCTTGTTGCCCCCAAAGTCCTCTGATGCCTTTAAAAATATGATTTTGTAATTTATTTGGCTTTATTAGGTGTAACAGGAGCATTAGTCTGTTGCAAACTGCTTCATCTTACCTAGAAATGTTTCTGTGGAGTTGTTTGAATTGTAGGTAAAAACCATGTAGCTCATTGGTATCTGTGTATGTATCTTCTAGATAGGGTTTATGTTTCTTCTGGCAGACAGCTTGGTTAGGAGTAGATTACCTTAATCTTCTGAGAAATTAGGTGTTTCAAATTTATTTTCATTGACAACAGGTTTATCTCCAGTCTAGGTTTACTCCTTGGATATATCTTTTGAATTCTAGTAGAAAATCCTGGGTGTTTATAGAGCCTCTCTATTATGACAGGAGCTCAACTCTCATTTTTATTCTACGATCTCCTGAAATAATGAAGATGCCTTTTGGACACTCAGATGTTCTGCCTCAGATTTCTGCTTAGTTTCTCAGCTCAAGAACCAGCCCCCCCACCAACCCCCCATATCAAATTGGAAAAGAACTTCAATAGGAAAAGTGTCTCCAAATGTCTGGCTCATTTTGCTTAGCTTCCTTTCTCTATCAAAATTATAACTTAATAAGTTTTTATTGTGGTATGCTCTCAAATATAATTTTTGTCTTATTTTTTTCCAGCTTGGTTATTTGTTCTCAATGAATGGATTGGTCCACAACAAATTATCGTGCTACTTTCAAGTTAATTATCATGTATTTTAATTCTATTAATTCTATTTCTACTTTCAACCACACAAGACATTATAGAGTCAGCATGTATTTTTTTACCTTATTCTACATATTTATCTTTTCTCTTTCTTCCCCATTCCTTTTCATCTGTTTTATTCACTTCCTAAAAAAAACTTCTAAAATTTCCTTTATTAACTATCCTGTTAACTAATTCTCTGCAAATAAAAGAGGATGCATGTATAATTCTTTGCAATTATTCAGAACAACCTATGGGAAAAAATGGGTGCTGCTAAACAACATAAATGAAATTCGATTTTAAATCAATAGAGCAAGGTTTTACCCTTTTATTCACAGATGATGTCAAATATTTATAAGTATTCATCTATAAAATTGTTACATTTTAGGGTAATGGAAATAAACTTACAATTCATTTGATTAAAGAGACTTCTCGGGCCTGTCAAAAATGACTATGTAATTTCTTTGACTCAAATAGGAAAAAAATATTTAAAAGACATAAAACTAAACCAAAATTAATTTACTCGCAAAGAAAAACACTTTGAATTTTGAGCATGGTGGATTTTACTATATATATACTGAAATTTATTTTGAAGCCCAGCTCCATTATTCATGAGAAAGAAATCACTTCAAAATTTGCTCCACAATGAGGAGTTCTGACCCTTTTCATTAACCTTCTTTTTCCTTTCCCCCAATCTCAGTACTCACACATTTCAACACATCTCTGATGTTATTGATGCATATTAGTCTTCAAATTGAAATGTCATAAGCCACTTAAAATTCTCCTCAATTCATATCAAACCCAGTCAACATCTCTGTGCCATAGAACTCTTAAGAGTCAGAAATAGAATTTGTATTAGCTCTATGCATTTTTAAAACAATCTAATAGGTATAAGAAATATACAACATTTATATAGGACATAAAAATAAATTAAACTCAGTTGTCAAAAGTCCTCTTTAACCCAATAATTTTCTGGAAACTTACATGGTTGCTATAGATATAATTAATTGGCACTCTGTGCCTTAACAAAACAAGAGGAGATCCTTCAAGCCCATGTGCATAACTAATTTCCTTCTAAACCAAGCATAATTTCCTTATATTAATAGCAGCTAAATGTGTCTAAGTTTCTAGGTTATTCATTACTGACATTATAAGAAAAGCTTAGAAACCACAAAACACCTCGAAGAAATAGGTATTCCATATGATTTTGGCTCAATCTAAGTCCTAGGGACAAATAATTATCACTACTTATCAGGCTGCTGGCTCTGCAGGGCTGCCATGCATTTCATTTCAATGACCATGAAATTCTGGCATCAAAATGTATATATCAATTAGTAAAGGATGAACAATTTTTGATAATCTTGGATTTGTCAATGACAAGAGAGGGGTGACTTAAGAAATATAACGCATATAACAAAAGTCACTTAAAAGAGAAATAAGTATATCTCTAATAAAAACTTAACTTGGCCCTGGCAGATTCAGCATGCTTCTTTACTCCTCAAAAATATTGCATAGCTACAGTAGAGTAAGGCTGAATTGCAAGGCCATAATTTGTACTGGAACCCCACATTAAGGTGGAGCGGGCCCTAGCAAGAACACACCCACTTGGAGTATTGAAAGGAACTCTTGATAGCATGGCTGAAAAAAGACTAGACACCAGGCAGACCCAAGCCAGCTTAATTCTGAAAGAGGAACACAAAGAGTGGAGTCACAGATAATTGTCAGCAGTCAGTACATAGTGATCTGGAAATAAGTGACAGAAATAAAATCCCAGGGGAAAATACAAGGGACATGGTGTTGACAGGACTAGAAAACATTACTAGTTCTAGAAAATCAAGTACAAGACCATGTTTGATAAGACGTATCCCTGACACAGGGTGATAAAAAGGGAACCTGGTTCTGAGACCTGGGGTGAGAAGGTCAAGACTGGAGTAGCCACAAGCCTGACTTAAAAAGTTCAGAGTAAAGCCTTTCTACACAACCCGGGGCATTGTTCTGTGTTCCCATCATAACTTAGAGGGAAACTTTCACGATGTTCAAAGATCCTGATAGCCTGCAAATGATCAGGAGGAGCATGTCTTCAAACTCCTTGCAGCAGGAACCCATTTAGGTGGTACCAACCTTGACTTCCAAATGGAACAGTACATCCTTTCCAAAAGGTAAAGTGATGGTATCTACATCATAAATCAGAAGAAAACCTGGGAGAAGCTTCTGGCAGCTCGTGCTATTGTTACCACATAAAACTCAGATGATGTCGGGTGCCTGGGTGGCACAGATGGTTAAGCGTCTGCCTTCAGCTCAGGTCATGATCCCAGGGTCCTGGGATCGAGCCCCACGTCAGACTCCCAGCTCAGCGGGGAGCCTGCTTCTCCCTCTGCCTGCCGCTCCCCCTGCTTGTGCTCTCTCTCTCTCTGACAAATAAATAAATAAAATCTTAAGAAAAAAAAAAAAAAAACACTGGGGCGCCTGGATGGCTCAGATGGTTAAGCGTCTGCCTTTGGCTCAGGTCATGATCCCAGCATCCTGGGATCGAGTCCCGCATCGGGCTCCCTGCTCCTTGGGAGCCTGCTTCTCCCTCTGCCTCTCTCTCTCTCTGTCTCTCATGAATAAATAAATAAAATCTTTAAAAAACAAAAACAAAAACAAAAACAAAAAAAACCTCAGATGATGTCAACGTCATATCATCCAGGAATACTGGCCAACAAGCTGTGCTGAAGTTTGCTGATGCTACTGGAGCCACTCCTATTGCTGGGTGCTTCAGAATCAGATCCAAACAGTCTTCCAGGAGCCAAGACTTCTGGTGGTTACTGACCCCAGGGCTGACCACCAGCCTCTGCAGGGCTCTCAGCCTCTCCCAGAGGCTTTTACAGAGGTATCTTATATTAACCTGCCTACCTTGGCTCTATGTAACACAGACTCTCCTCTGTGATATGTGAACATTGCCATCCCTTGCAACAACAAGGGAGCTCACTCGGTGGGTCTGAAGTGGTAGATGCCGGCCCAGAAGTTCTCAGCTTGCCTGGCACCATTTCCCATGAACACCCATGGGAAGTCATGCCTGATCTCTACTTCTACAGAGATCCTGAAAAGACTGAAAAGGAAAAGCAGGCCACTGATGAGAAGGCTGTGACCAAGAAGGAATTTCAGGGTGAGTGGACTGCTCCAGCTCCTGAGTTCACTGCTCATCAACCTGAAGTTACAGATTGGTCTGAAGGCATACAGGGGCTTTATGTGCCTATTCAGCAGTTCCCTACTGAAGCCTAGAGTGGTCAGCCGGCCGCTGAAGACTGGTCCACAGCTCCCATTGCCCAGGCCACTGAATGGGTAGCAACAACCACTGAGTGGCCTTAAGCTTCCACAAAGGCAAACAAAATGGAAATAAGGTTGGTGGAAAATAGTTTCTTAAAAAAAAAAAAAGAGTCCAGAGTAAAAATAAAACAAAAACAAAAACAAAAACATAGAATCACATGTTGGGAAGAAATCCAAATTTTCCAAGAAAATTAATCACAATCACCTTAGATTCTTTCAATGAACAGAACTAGTCTTAAAACCATTTATAATAAGGTACAGTTATATTTTTAATTGCTTTTGTTTTTATTTTTAGGCATATAAATTTATGAGCCTCATATAAAGAGATTATAAGGAGGACATATTATTCTCTAAGGACTTCCACAAACTATGAAAATGCAGTCAAGAGTATGCTGTAACAGAACAAAGAAATGTGTAGACTTTTATCTCATATTCTAAAGAATACAAATGAATAAATATCAGGATAAGAATGATTGGCAGGAAGAACTTTTGTCTATGGAGGCATGAGTCTGAACTATATTTATAAAAATCTAGATGTATAGTTGTTTTAAAAAAGCCGTCATAGTCCCTGAGGCACAAGAGTTAAAGTAAATATTTTAGTAACTGGAAGAGCTCTTATCCACAATCACACACACATTAGTTATTTACCTTTCTGGTATACTGATTACTTTTAAATGGACATGGGCAGGCAATTTTCCAGGGAACAAAGGGAAGTGACCAATAAATATGCGAGCACACTTCCACCTCTTCAGTAATTAAATTATATTGAAATATTTTTCACCTATGGAGCTAACAGACTAAATGAATGGCAAGGTAAAATTATAAGATGTGCACACAGAGGCATATTCTTGTCAGGAGATATGCAAATTGCTATAATCCCAAAGAAATCAAGTTGACAGTTAAAGAACTGTCAGATGTTGTCTACTCAGCAATTCTTCCAAACAAATAATCAGAAATATGGGCAAACATAAATTCATACAAATACTTATTGCAGCATATTTATAACTAAAAAATACATACATATATACTCCCAAATGGTATTGGAGAAATATTTAAGTAAATCATATAAATCATATAAAGTAACAAGGTATCTATTTTATATGGGCACTAGCATTCTCTTCTGTGTCAGGAATTTATGGATGTTGCCAATGGATATAAAATAAAGTTTATTGCTGGCAAAATAAATAGCAAAAGGATACCCAAAATTGAATGAATTAGGTTTGAATTGGCTGAAACAAGAGGGAGAGAGATGTTTGAGATATACTGTGTTTGTATACACACACACACACACACACATACACACATAATATAAGCATTGGGAGATCTAGCAAGAAAGAAAAAAAGCCTAAGTTTTCTTAAGTTTTTGCCCTCATTAAGTTTATATACTAGTGGCAGAGATAAACAAGCAAACAAATAAATATATAATGCAATTTCAATTGGTCAAGCATAAAAGGTAGAAAAATATAGTAATAATTACAGCAGGTTTTCTATTCTTTTTAAAGATTTTGTTTATTTATTTGACAGAGACAGAGTTAGCGAGAGCAGGAACATAAGCAGGGGGAGTGGGAGAGGGAGAAGCAGGCTTCCCGCGGAGCAGGGAGCCCAATGTGGGGCTCGATCCCAGGACCCTGGGATCATGACCTGAGCCGAAGGCAGACGCTTAACTCCTGAGACACCCAGGTGCCCCAGGTTTTCTATTTTTATGTTGAAAATCAGACATGGTATTCATGTGACATTCAGGAGGGATCTGAATTTAGTTAGATAACCATATAAAGGAAGGAGACTTGAGCGTATCAAGTAAAAAATTCTGAGGAAGAAGAGACTGTCTTCTAGGAAGAACAGGAAACAAGTACAGCAGAATCAGTGGCTGAGGCTAGATGGGTTAAATATTAGGCCTAGGAAGTAGTATGGATCAGATCATGAAAGGATTCAGTCAGTAATTTCTCTAGCCAATTAGGAAAAAAAAAAAAAGGGTAGACACAGGAGTTATACAGATGGGCGAAAATGTATCAACTTTTGTACTACTAAATGGTAGATTGGGAATAAGCCTTGTAGCAAAATGGGCTTGATAACTCACTTTAGTGCTAAATTAGTACTCACCAGTCCATAGCTGGTGCAGACCTCCTACCACACAGCAGAGAGCCAACTAAAATGCATTTTACCTGCAGTCAGGTATAGGTCAGCAGGAAGAAGAGAAAAGAGGAAGATTTTAGTTTTGAAAATTCACCAGTCAGGGTTAAGTCACTGTTTCCAGCATGGAGAGAGAAACAAGTGTATTACTTCATCAAATCCATAGAATCATGATGGTAGGGGTTAAGTGTTCCAACTTCAAAGCTTTGTAGTCCATAATAATGAAATTAAAAAACAAAACAAACACCACAGCTGACTCAAAGCACTTACATTTGCCTGGCAGGTAGTATACACCTCTCCTGATGGTCAAGATTAGCATTTATGAAAGCTTTTCTCAGCACAATCTGCCATGAACAACAGAGTTTGGAAGAGGAGTTGGTCTTTAATTTTTCATTCTTGTGGCAATGTATATTTAAGATGAAACAATAATAGGGTGCAATTAGAAAAAAAATAGGTTTTAAAGGCTAAAGCCTGGGTTTAAAACTCAAGTTTGTTGGTCACTAATTTGGGGACCTTGTACAAGTTATTTCATATCATAGATCCTGTATTTTTTCATTTGAAAAGTCAGAATGTTACTACCTATCTCATAGAGCTGCTGTTGAAATGGAAAGCCACATATTGTAAAGGGGCTTGGAAGATTTCTTTACCGTCTGTACATTTAAAAATAAAAAACCCTGATAGTTCTTACTTCTAACTTCCAGATATAATTTATACAAAAATTTACTGAGTGTACACACAAAGATAGGAGAAAGGCAAATGTAATTTTGTCTTTGAGTTTCCAAATGTCATGTTTTCCAACCCTAAGTAATGTGTTTAAATGTGATCAGAAGTCTTACAACACACCAAAGAGAGATGCTCCAGTTTCCATGATTTGGCTGAGTAGATAAAAGGGAAAACAAGTCTATGTTTAGATTAATCCTAGTGGAAAGAAAAACTCAGAGCAGAAACATTTCTCAAATTAATTGACTATCAAGGAAAGAGTGAGATTGCCAAGGGGGTGATGTGGAACAAGAGTGAGTACTTGACTGGCTTTCTATCTAGTACTGTAGGTACAATCTGAACTTGACAGAGTGATTAACACCAGGCACTGTCAGCTCAGGGAAATAGGCAAAAGGAAACATCTAGCACTAATGAAATGGAAGATGATTTTTTTTTTCCAGGACAATTTTTTAAATGAGCCACTTACCATTAATGAGCCACTTATTAAGCAAGAAAAGTTTGAGTTTAAAGTGGACTTATATTTACACTGGAACTCACTGCTGTGCATAACTTCAACTGCATTCATGCCATACCTTAACTATGCACAGAGGAATATGGATTCTTTCTGTATTTTTCTTATAAATATAGCATCTAGAGGACACTTTTTAAAAACCCTATGCAAGATAGATAAATAAATGGTTATATAAATATATATTAGGTATGTTGCAAACACTCGTAAGGGAAAAATCATTACTATCTCCTTTCAACTATTTCTATTATCTATCTACCCCCTATCTTTCTATCTATATCTACTTAAAATCTACCTTTACTTATACACACATATACATCTACAAAATGATTTCTATTTATTACATAATGATTTGGGGCTTATACTGTAAGGGCAAAACAGATAGCTTAATCAATAAAAGTCACACAATTCTTTCATTTAATTATTTTTATTTTGAAATCTAATTTGTCAGGCATTAATATTTGTATCTGCTTTCTTTTTTAATTTACATTTACCCTGTACTTTTTTCCAGCCTTAAAATTATTTTCAGTAAAATAGATTATAACAGCTTATCACTCTTGTATATTGTATCTTCCATCTCATTGGTATCCAGTTGTGACAAAATTGCTCCTATGTCTTCTGCCTTCTACTCTTTGGGGTATCCTAAGCTCTAGATCACTCGGCCTGGATTTATCCACGAGTATGAACACAATTGGTTGTATCTTTAAAAAACTGTAGAACAGGGGCGCCTGAGTGGCTCAGTCATTAAGCGTCTGCCTTCGGCTCAGATCATTATCCCAGAGTTCTGGGATCGAGCCGTGCTTGGGGGTCCCTGCTCGTCGGGAAGCCTGCTTCTCCCTCTCTCACTCCCCCTGCTTGTGTTCCCTCTCTCGCTGTCTCTCTCTGTGAAAGAAAGAAAGAAAGAAAGAAAGAAAGAAAGAAAGAAAGGAAGGAAGGAAGGAAGGAAGGAAGGAAGGAAGGAAGGAAGGAAGGAAGGAAG